>NC_048316.1:20349334-20420889 GCF_013100865.1 Trachemys scripta elegans | reverse complement strand
TTTTCACTAGGAGGGTGGTGAAGCACTGGAATGGGTTACCTAGGGAGGTGGTGGAATCTCCTTCCTTAGAGGTTTTTAAGGTCAGGCTTGACAAAGCCCTGGCTGGGATGATTTAGTTGGGAATTGGTCCTGCTTTAAGCAGGAGGTTGGACTGACCTCCTGAGGTCCCTTCCAACCCTGATAGTCTATGATTCTATGATAGACTCTCTTGGGATGAGAAGTCTGCCAGTAGGACGTGGCAATGTGGTGGCTTATGGGAATCCTACCTTTAATGCAGGGTCTCAGGGGTATGAATGGGAATTTGCTCCCCTCTCCCCCATCCAGGTAGGTCAGAGGGATGATAGCTGTAAGGAGTCCCCTTCTCCTCAGCACCCAAGTTTATCTCCTTGCTCCCAGGGACCCCATTACTCCGGGCAGGGGGGGAGGCTCAAGGACTGGTGGGGGCACAAGTGGAGCTGCTGAAGCTGGGGACAATTGTCTGAGGGGACTGTGTTGAGGCTGAGGAATCTCCTGTGGCTTGTGTCTCTTGTAGTGTGTACGTGCAGGAGGGCTCTGAAGACTGTGGCCACCAGAAGTAAGAACTAATTTCTTATACTCTCTAGAGATTGTTGAGCAAAACCCCCATGACAAACTCTGAGGTCCAGGGATCAAAGATCGTAGGTTCTTTGCTGGGAATCACGCTGAATTGTGACACTGCCTCATTAAGAAATATTCTCTTAAAATAAAGCTTTTCCTCTGGCCAACTTGGCATCCTGATTATAATAAAGAGCTAAGACTGTGACTCAACCTTCACCATGCAGGGCTGCCCCGACCTGCACAAAATTCAGACAAGCTTCCTCCGAAAGAAACCCTCCCTGGTCACTCAATTACAGACCTAAAAGTCGCAATACTCCAACAAAAAAACTTCAAAAACAGACTCCAACAAGAAACTGCTGAATTGGAATTAATTTGCGAACATTAAATTAGTCTTGAATAAAGACTGGGAGTGGATGGGTCATTACACAAAGTAAAACTATTTCCCCATGCTAATTTTTTCCCCTACTGTTACTCACACCTTCTTGTCAACTGTTGGAAATGGGCCATCCTGATTATCACTACAAAGTTTTTTTTCTCCTGCTGATAATAGCCCACCTTCATTGATTAGTCTCGTTACAGTTGGTATGGCAACCCCCATTTTTTTCATGTTCTCTGTGTATATATATCTTCATACTGTATCTTCCACTGCATGCATCCGATGAAGTGGGTTTTAGCCCATGAAAGCTTATGCCCAAATAACTTTGTAAGTCTCTAAGGTGCCACAAGGACTCCTTGTTCTTTTTGCTGATACAGACTAACATGGTTACCGCTCTGAAACCTCCCTGGGAAAGATACCTAGGCTTTGGTTGTGCTTTCCCAGCTCCTTTTCGAGCTGACTGCAATCACAGCCGGCTTGGGGCACCATTACCAGCTTGTTTGCCCATCAGATGCCAACTGAGTTGCTATGGAGCTGTTCCACTTTATTAATCACCCCTCCCTTGTGCTCCTCTGGTAAGATCCCCTCTCCTTCAAACAGACATAGGCCTCCAAGGTATGCGGAGACAGAGCAAAAAACAGGTCAAATCCACTGTGGACGGTTCTAACAATCCCTGTCTCTGCACCTGGAACTTAATGTTGCTTTGTGCAGGAAAAACCACATGAGCAACATTGATTTTCTTTATCTCAAACGTTTGCTGCCCCAGGGAGCTCCACGAGAGATGCACCTGCTCTTGACGTCCAAGGACAAATGCTCAGACACTAGCACCGCAACAATGCACAAGTGCGCACTGTGCTTGCACCTCCTGCCTTGTCAGGAGCTGGGGGGACCTCTGCAGACAGTCAGGAGCACGCACGCCGACCTGCCCTGCACGCACACACGGGCTGTGCATGTAGGTCTGGGATCTGTGCTTGTGAAGGGGGCACGTGCCGTTGTGGTGCACACAGAGACGGGCTTCTCTTGGAAGTTGCACTGGTACAATTATTTCAGGTAGAGATGAGATTTTTGTTACCAACATTGTTTTACTTCTAAAACCCAGAGTCTGGTATAAAGTTGCCTTATTCCTTTGTAGCCGATTCCCTTTCTCAGGTGGGACTGGATGTACTGGTATCAACACCTTTATGCAGCATAACTGCGTCCGCACAAGGCGTGTTGCACAGCTTTAACTCGCCCACCGAGTTAAGACGGTCTCACTCTCTAGTGGAAGCAAGCCCTAAATGAGCCACTAGGACCTGCAGATTTGACCAGCAAAGTTACTCAGCAAAGCAACACAATGTAACACATGTGTGTCCGGGTGAAATTTTTCAACAGGTGCCAACTCCACGGGCACATCTGGAACATCTGGCAGTACAGCAGCTTCAGTTTATAGGGACATGTCATGGGGCCAATGGCCTTCAGGGGAATGAGGGCCTCCTTGGCCCCTGACCACCCTGTGGGCTACACTGGGAGCAGTCAGTGCTCCAGGGGGTGCCCCTTTAGCTAACTGAATTGGAGCAGCTGAGGAAGGCTACATAGGAAGTTGCTCTAGGGAAAGGGAGCTCTCTCCAGGGAGACCCTGTGGTTGCCGCAGGCTTGTGGAACAGGCTGTGAAGAAGGGTTAAGGTTGCCAGTAGGAGCCCCAGGAGAACTGTTAGAGTCCCTGGGACAGGGAGACGGTGAGGGACTCCTGTCAGTAAGGCCAGGAAAAGGGCTGGTGTCTGCCTCGAGAGCAGAGATGCCTGGCTCCTGGGAAAGGAGGGGGAAGAGTGTGCTGGTGAGGCGAGAACGCCCCTGGAGAGGGGCAAGCCATGAAGAGTCTAGCTCTCTGAGCCCGAGTAGCAAACCAAGAGACTCAACCCCAGCCCAGGGCTGAGTCTGAGCGACAGGAAGGGCTGCTGGCAGCTTACAGATGAGAAGAGGCAAGAAGATGGTGACTCTGGTAAAGAGGAAACTGATGCTTGGGACTATCTCTTTATGCTGGCTTATTGGTTACTGATAAATAAAGTCTCCCCTGGATAAGGGATTCTTGGAGGCAAAATCTGAGTTGGGTCTGATTTATATAGCTAGAAGGGGAAACTGAGGCATAGCCCAGGGTGTGGACCTGTGACAGGGCACATCTGAAATGCCCAGCAGCACAACAGGTGTTCTGCCCTGGTGGCACCTGGTCCATCTACCTGGCCACACCTCAAGACCGTCCAGCAATAGGAAAGGCATCCTGATTTAGGGCACGTCTTCATTGACAACTCGTGTGGCTGTGGCAGAGCGCTGGGAGAGAGCTCTCCCAGCACTCTAAAAAACCCCCCTCCACGAGGGGCGCAGCCCCCAGTGCTGGGGCACTGTCCACACTGGTGCTTTGCAGCTGAAACTTGCAGCGCTCGGGGGGGGGGAGGGGGTTTCACACCTGCGAGCGAGAAAGTTGCAGCGTTGTAAAGTGCCAGTGTAGACAAGCCCTTAGGATTTGCTGAACTCCGTGCAACTGCCCCTTTAATGGCCAAAGCTGCAGGGCAGGAGCTGTCCCACCCGTGGAGCAGCAGCGTTTGTCCACTGCAAGTGACCTGCCCGCTGGGCTGGGGGGGTGCTGGGCAAAGCAGAGCATCTCCCTGCAAGCTGCCAAGCTAAGTTTCTCCCTCAATACAGAAAGGTCCTTAGTGCCTAGCCATCCGCCGGGTATCTGTCGGATCGGCAGGGGCCTGGGAAGAAACATGATTAACACTGAGGGGAGGAGACCTTACCATGCTGCTCTCATCGCATTCTGCCCCCTCCCATCCTTCATTTTTAATTACGTTGGATTTAACGAATTCTTGGCAGGGTCCCTCAGGCCCCTTCGCACGCCTTGGGCCACATAATCCCCTGAATGAGGCTCCCTGGGAGCAAGGGCAATGTTGATGCCACTCTCCTTTGGGGTGGCTCGGGAGGCGGCTTTCCCACTCTGGGCAAGCACAAAACAGACCTCGGCGAGAACTATGCAGCCCGGAAGACACAACAAACACCCCGGTCTGCATTGTCTCACCGGGTCCGATTGCAACTGCAAGCCCCCTGCAGAGATCCTCCATCATTAACACCCGCTGGATTCATCGTCTTCCTGGTCATGTCTTCCCCAGTCATGTCTTGGCAGGTGCTGCATGCTGAAGACTGAGGGGGAGCCGGGTGAGTGCCAGCTGTAGGGGGAGCAGGACCCAAGTGCTGTAATAACACCTCCTGGGCACTGGGAGGCGCTGGCTAGGCAGTGACGTTTGCTTTGCCTGTGAGGGTTACAGTCAGCGTGCCCCCTCCCCAGCATGGCTGGCCTCCTTCCTGCCTCTTCCCACCTGGCACTGCCTGCAAGAGTGCGCTGGAGCGAAGCAGGAAGGGGCTGCCCCAGAAACCCGTCCACCCAGGCCAGCTGTATCCTGGCCCAGCGTTTGCACGGAGATGCTGTTGGGAGGAGATCTGCCAGGGGAATGTGTCTAGCGTGGCCATTGCCTGCGGGGATGAGCGTCACAGAGCCCTCCGCGTGGGAGCTGGGTTTCATTGACTCCAGTGAAAGCCACAGTGCTCAGCCCCTCTGAAAGCAGAGAGCCCTGCAGACCCTGGGAGGTGCAGTAGGAATGTGGAAGTGGAGAAGTGGCCAACGGAGATGGCTAGACCCTGCTGTAACCCAGGCCCATGGCCATTGCATAAAGTGCCCCCAGACCCAGTGACTTGGCCCCATCACCCCCTGCCTGCGGGCTCCAGCCCCGGCCAGCTGTGTCGCCTGGAGCAGCTGCTCTGCGCCTGAGTGACTGAATCTCCGCAGCCATCTCGTTCCTGTAACGACGGCCAGACCCACTAGTGATCTGGCCAAGGGACTGAGAGCCAGGAGCCCCCATGTCGTGGGGACAAAACCCACTGGCAGGTGCTCGTGAGGTTCAAGGGAACAATGCTAGGGGAAGGCCCTGCCCTGTGTGCTGGGGGGCAGAGAGGAGGCATGATCCCCATGCACTGGCACTAGGAGAGGGCATTGGATAACATGCCCACTGGGGCTGGGGTCTGCTGGCTTGGGACGTGTGTGTGTTGCACTCAGCATGTGCTAAATGCGAGAGCGTGATCTGCCGTGTCCCCTAAGCCAGCCGGATGGCTCTCACACTCCCCTCGCACATCTACGCTAGGAGCTGGGGCTGTGATTCCTAGCGCGAGTGCAGCAGCGGAGGGATGGCAGAGGCATGCTGAGTACACAGCCGCCTGTTTCAGGCAGGGTTCACCCCCAGCTCACAGTGCAGACATAGCCTTGGAAGCCAGCTTGACCCTGCCTCCTGCCCTCACTCCCCATGTCTGCGTCTGGCAAGGGCAGCATTTTGCCCAATGTATCCACACAGGCAGCCAAGTAGAGCCTCTGCCGGCGGCCTGACGGTGCTATCAGTGTGTGTTAATGGTCGGGAGTAGCTGCTCTCTGTGCACGCCTCAGGATCTGGCCTCCTTCCTCTCCCAGGGTGGAATAATTACACACTTCTGCTCAGGCCCTGGGCTACAGCACCCTGTGTATCCACCGTGCTTACCCTGCAGGGCTGACTCAGTTCAGACAAGCCTGGCTCTTCCCTTTGGGAGTCTGTGATCAGCAGTGTATAAAGTCACCCGCCAGCCTTCTTAAACCAAAGTATTGTTCACGTCGCAGTAGGGACAAAGCATACGAATAAAAGGATTGTAAAACCACAATCTACACATGATCACCTCAGCAGGTGCCTGTGTCTTAGTCTGGTTCCCCTCATCAGCTGCCCCCTCTCTTGAGAGACCCCTTTTAAAGCCAGACAGTCTTTTTGATCTCCAGTGTGTGCTGGCCTGTTCCTGTAATGGCTGTCTCTCTTCACAACCGTCACCTCTTTGTGGTGAAGGAGCTTATCACAAGCTCTGTGTTTCCTTCCTGCTTGTTTCCCCATACAGCCCTTCATACCGTAACATCCCAATACCCGGCTCAACATACAGTCTTAGTAAATTAGTACAGGGAGGTGCCGCATCCACAAGGCCACAGGCACACAAACTACAGTGGCCTTTACGTGACCTGGTGTGATTGGGGTCATGACTGACGGCGTGGGGCACTCTGTCCCCAGCCTCCATCCAGCCATCTGACACTGCAGGGCTGCAGTCTGCATTTTCAGAACAGCTTGGACGTTTTGCCTGAGCTTTGAAGAATGACTCTGAAGTTCTGGATTTCATCCGCTCTTTGTGTAATGCTCGTAAGTTACACAACCTGTTGTTATCGCATCATAGCATCTTGCTGGGAAAAAATCAGATGCAATTAAACTATGGATTGCGACACGCATCTTCTTATGTCATGCAGATGACCATGTGTCAGACTGAAAAACCTTTCTTCTTTGGCCTAAAAACTGCATGCCTTAAATTCCTTCATCCGTAACAGGTGAAGACAGATGCCTTTGCAGTTAGGTGTGTAGGCGGTTGAGGGTGCAAAAAATATTTTCCTTTATATTCCTGTGTGATTCACACAGCGGGCACCAGTTTCATAACTGGGTATCTAATGCAGGCTATTGAATACATATAGATGCACCTAAATAAAAATGTGTTTCCGCAAACTCTCTGGTGAATGGTTTCAAATGAGAACATTCCCCGAGATCAGGATGAAGAAAAAGGGTTCGATTCATGGGGTAATATATTCCTATGGAGTAACTGAACCTGGCTTTGATTTGTGATGCACCTTTCCTTGTTGTCTCGCATGGATGCGGAAGCAGAGAGCCCAGTGTGGCACATTCATTGCCTGAGGGGCTACAAATCTTCAGCCAGTGTTCACTGGATATTATTAGCTCCAACCCAAGGTGCTCGTTGCTCTGCTTGTCGGCTGTTAAGGAACAAAGGGAATAGCAGCCTTGTCTGATCAATCTAAATTGTATCTACACAAATGCCTCCAATATATTAATGCCAAGTTATTCATAAAGCCCTTCCCAAGAGTAACGATCATCTGATTGTTCCCTCCAGGCCATCTTACTAGGCTCAGGCAAGAAAATGCAGCAACAAGGCTCCTGGAATCCCTCCTGTGTGGACTTCAGTTCTAGAGGACCCTCAGCATTCCCATCTTAGCCAGGTTGCACACCCTGGCATTTGCACACTGCCCTCACTACTGCAGAACTAGGGAGAGGAAACACTTAGTAAATGAGGCAGGGACTTTTCCCTGACTGCCAGCACTGTGGGTATATTCCTCATTATCCTGGGCAGGGCCAGCTCTGGCTTTTTGGCCACCCCAAGCAAAAAAAACCCAAAAACCTGCGGCGTGGCTGGAGCCAGGGTGCAGGGGGACTCCCTGCGTTGCAGATGTGCCTCGGCTAGTGGGGGGAGAGGGAGGGAGTGCGGGGAGAGAGAGAAGGGGGGCGGCCAGGGCTTCAGCGGAGCACTGCCGCGCGGCCCCGCCGCCTGCTAGGAGGGCTTTGCGCTGCTCCGGTCGGCTGGGAGGGAAGGACACGGACTGCCCTGCCGGGCTTGCTGCAGGGCGCTCCTCTCCCCTCTAGAACACCACCACCACCAAAAAAAAAAAAGCGGCCGTGCCGCCCTAGGACTGGGCGGAATGCCACCTCCTACAAGCTGCCGCCCCAAGCACCAGCTTGCTTGGCTGGTGCCTGGAGCCGGCCCTGATCCTGGGGACAGGGTAAAAACCTCCTTGCAGATGGTGGGCATAACAGCCATGCTTCATTCAGGGTAGATGTAAAATTAATTCATCTCCTTTATGGAACAGAGAGCTGAAACAAGAGAAGCCACTCCCCAAACACAGGCCAATCAGGAATATGAGCTGTGTGGGTGGAGGGATTGACTGGGGGCTGGATACAAACACAGGGATCGGGGCATTGTTTGGGTGGAGCTGTGTGTCTGAGAGAGAGACAGAGAAGCCACAGACGCAGACAGGAGCAGCAAAGTAATATCGCAGATAGCCAAAGAAGCATGGGCTGTGTGACCCTAAGAAAAAGCTGAGAGAGAGAGAGCTTTTGGGTTAAGTGCTGGCTGGAAAGGGGCATGGGACTGTGAGCAAAGAGACTATCTCCTGTTTGATTCCTCCTGTGTTCAGGAAAACAGGACATTGTAGGTTCTTTGTAAATAAACAGGATTGCATCAAAGAAATACCTGACTCCCTCATCAATTTCTTCTCCTAGTGCAAACAACCTGCAAGGCTCTGACCATTGGCTAACCCCTTGGGCCGAAGGGGTAACAGCCTCTGCACCTAACCAGATGGACCTGCCTTCACCAGCCTCTCCTATCCTCTTGGGGTGGCTTGAGCTGGTGGCAGTACCTGCCCTCCTGAGCCACGCTCTGTGTGTGGGAGGAAAAGAAGGCTTCTGGTGTCCTCTTCCAGCCTTGTGGCTCCCTATCCCAGGGACTCTAACAGTTCTCCTGGGGCTCATACTGGCAACCTTAACCCTTCTTCACAGCCTGTTCCACAAGCCTGCAGGGCTAGTCACAATATGAGACAATCCGCTTGTTCCGCCCGTCAGGCTCTGTGCATTACTGCCTCTAACCTCCTTGCTCAGACCCTCCCCCTCTAATTCATTACACTTCCTCCTTAACTTGCTGACCGTCTCCCCTTCAACGCTGAGACCTTCTCCTTCTCACTGGGGTCAGGTAGCTCACCCAGCAGTGCTGGGCCACTGGGCGGGATGCAGGGGTCCCTGGGGGAGGGCCTCTGGCCTTGGCTGTGCAGGAGGTTGGGCTAGATGGTCCTGTCTGGCTTTGGAATCTCTGAATCCTGTTAAAGTTCAGTTTCTGCAGAGGCCTCTCTCTCTCTAGTCTATTGTGTTCCAGTTACTGGGCGCACCTTGGACCAACACTCTGAGATTCAATGCTGGGAGGTACCTGACTGCGAGCATTAGGGGGCAGGGCCGTGCTGCTTGGTTATCCAAATGGCACATCGAGAACCCTGACCAGGGGATGGAGACAAAGTCCCTCCTCTTTCTCTGCTGCAGGTCCCATGCATCTGCTAGCCCTGCTCTGCGTCGCTGTTAGTTCTGGAATGCGGCCAGCCCAGGTAGTGACCCAGCTGCTGACAGGTGCTACCTCCTCTCATCCATCTACCTTGAGCTCCTCTTCCTAAGCTCCTCCCAGCCGGCTGGCTGACATTCAGACTCCTGCAGCAGGTTTGACTCTGAACATCTTGAATCCTGACCGTCCAAGGGAGTAGGGGGGTTCCCACTTCCTGGCCAGCGGCTAATGGCAGTGGGTTATCCAGGCTGCACTACACTAGATCAGATCCTCCTCCTGGAATGAATCCCCTTTGCTCATGTGGGCAGCCCTCCTTGCCCGGACACACATCACTTTGCTTTGTTTGAACTGATTGAAGGAAATGTGCTGCAGATGAAAGGCGCGGATTAAAGAGGCGCCTGACGCTAAGTGAAGGCAGGGAAAATAAACACCGCAGAGCTGCTGGGAAAAGCCGTAAGCCTGGGGTGACGTCTTTAGGTAGTTGCTATTGGCAACATAAAAGAAGTGGGGCAGGGTTGGAGGGGGGGGGGGGAATCATGCACTTCCCAAGGTTAACGAAGCCCTTAGATCTCTAGTAACTTGTCATGTCAGTAATGGGGCATCAGCCGAAAGGCTTGGCACAGCCAAGCCTCAGAAAGCTTGAAACCCTTTGGTGCTTTCCCTACTCCCACCTCAGCTAGAGCCGCTCTGCCACCCACCTCTTGGCTGGCGCCTTTGCCAGCTGTAACACAATGTACTGCTGGCATTTGGATTGATCTCGGCCCTCTGTTTGCATCCCTTTCCCCCGCTGGAGACTTTGGCCCGGCTGTTCGTTTCAGCCTTATGCTTAGAAGACACAATGAGCAGATCTAAATAAAGACAGCTCTAGAAACAAATCATTTCCTGGCTTTTAAACAAGCCAGGAACCTGGGCATCCTGGAGCAGCATTGGCCAGAAATGCCTCCAGCCATCTTCATCTTGCCAGGAGAATTTCTCTCTTCTTCTCAGACGAGCACCTGAGCACAGTGATCCATGCACGCGATTTAGTTGGGGATTGGTCCTGCTTTGAGCAGGGGGTTGGACTAGATACCTCCTGAGGTCCCTTCCAACCCTGATCTTCTATGATGCTATGATTCTCCCCAGACTGAATTGCTGTAATTCACTGTATCTGGGATGGCCGGAGTCAAAGGGTCAGATCCCCAGCTAGTGTAAACTCTGTTGATGCTGATGGGGTAGCACCATGGACACCAGCAGAGAATCTGGCCTAAGTGTTTATACTTGAAGGCCATTAACTATGGAATGAGTGATGGAGGAGAGGAGGAGTTGAAGCCTGACTATCACTATGTCGTGTGAGGATAGAAACACAAAGGGCCATGCTTTAAGCAGTAACTAGAGAGCTCCCTCTTTTTATTAAGCTCCCCTTGTAACACATCCTCTCTGGTAACTGGAAGACCCAGAACTCTATAACCACTCAACATCTCCCTTTCTTTATAACAAAGATTAAAACTTAAATTATAAACCAATATAAACAATTAAAACCCCTTTAAATTCATTAAAACTGTGTACGCTGCTCTGTCCCCTTATCAATTCCATTCGGATAGTCCTGAGCAGCATTCGAAAGAGCAAGTCTTCGAGGTGAGCTGATCAGCCTTCCAGACCATGTTCTCACTCCTGTTGAGTCTGTGCATCGAGCTCCCTATAGAAGGCGCTCACTTCCTGGCAGAGTAACCGCAGGCTCCAGTCTGTACCTCGGGGGAACACCCAGCGCCCCCATATTCACCCTTATAATATGATGGTGTGGTATCTAATGCAAAGTTTGTCATCTCAGGTGTCTTTGGAAGGCTCTTGTTGTACTGAGCATTGCTGTTATGGTAATGTTATAGTAATCATTATAGTAATGTTATAGATTGTAATTTCATGTATACAGTTATGAGGCTGAAAATTTGTCCTCATGGCTTAAACCAAGCCCAGTCAAAATTCTCCAGGAGCAGAGGGGCGGTCCACACCTCATCAGGGCACGTATGGGACAAACCCAGCCCGGCCTCACAGGAACAAAGGTCACTGGCCTAGGCAGCAACAAAGGATCTGTTGGACTCTCGAGTGTGTCACCCCACCCCTTCCTTTGGTCAGTTTGGGACTGTGATGAGGTAATGCTCACCTGACTCTGGAGTGGGGGAGGGGGAGCGCAAAGCCAAGAGGGAAGAAAGAACCTGATAAAAGGGAGAGACGTTTGCCATGCTCTTCCTCTCTCTTCCACCTCCATCTACAGCCACCACCACCAAGCAACTGAAGCGCTAATCAAAGGGGAGAGCCTGGCTGAAATGTAAGCAGCCAGTCTGTGGTGAGAAGCATCTAAGTTTGTAAGGACATTGAAAGTGTTAAGATCAGCTTAGAATGCGTTTTGCTTTTATTTCATCTCATAGAATCATAGAATCATAGAATATCAGGGTTGGAAGGGACCTCAAGAGGTCATCTAGTCCAACCTCCTGCTCAAAGCAGGACCAATTCCCAACTAAATCATCCCAGCCAGGGCTTTGTCAAGCCGGGCCTTAAAATGACTGAATGCCTATACATTGTATCTGCTCCTTTCCAAATTCACATTTCTCAGAGGGAGGCCAACTTGCCGGAAGCATCTCAAAGCTACATACAGTCCCTCATCAGGTTCACTTTTATCTCTGCAGTATACTAACTGTGACGAAGTGGGAATGTTCTTAATGTTTTCTCTGAGTGCTGTGTGGGTGCCTCAGTTTCCCCTATGCATTTCTCAAGTGTCTAGGGGGGTGTGATTCTTGCAGAGCCCTAGGGGGCCAGTGTGATGCTGTCTGCACAGAGAATGGTCGACACCCTGTCTCCTGGCAACTGATGGCCTGGGTCCCTTCTCTACAAAGGTGCCAACTGAAGGTGTTGGAGAACAAAGAGATCAGGTGACCTCCTGGCCTGGGAAAGAGACAAAGGTGAGAGGAGGGGCTGGAGCATTTTCAGTTTGGAGCTGGCTGGGAAAATGGAGGCGAGCCCAGACAGGGTTCTGGCCTCCCTGGCCCGCCAAGATGGACCTGACTGAGGGGATCCTGTTGTCTGTACCTACAAGACCTGTCTTGGACTGTGTTCTTGTCATCTAAATAAACCTTCTGTTTTACTGGCTGGCTGAGAGTCATGGTGAATCGCAGGAAGCCGGGGGTGCAGGGCCTTGTCTCCCCCACACTCTGTGACACTAACCCATCATCTGCATGGGAAAGGGTGCCAGGCAAACCTGCCACGATCTGAGAGATTTTCTTTTGGAAATGTTCTGATGCTGAGGATATCCTCAATGGAAGACGATTGAATGGCATGATGAATGTAGTTAAAGGTATAGGCATCGTTAGAAAGGGAGATTTGTCACTTTAGTCTGACACCTGAGCTAATGTCTGATCAAAGACAACTGCAGGAAACGTGTCTTTCTCTGCACATACCTTTATTAAGTTATGAAAGGTCCACACAAATGTGGATTTTGCCATTGAACTTTGGTACTACAACCATTCCCATACACCAGTCAGTGGGTTCTTTTATCAGGAAGATAACTCCTATATCTTCCAGTCTCTTTAGTTCTTCTTTGACTTTCCCTAGCAATGGTATAGGGTTGCGGCTTGGGGCTGTGAGAGCACAGAAAGTCACTGATGGATCCAGGTTTATTTAGTACTCCCCTGACAGCTTTCCTAGCCCTGTGAAGACATGTAGATACATCACCAGTATAATTTGCTTTTTGCCATTAATGCTTTCCAATTTCTTTACTAGGGGTATGTCTACACTACAAAATTAGGTCGATTTTATAGAAGTCCATTTTTAGAAATCAATTTTATACAGTTGATTGCATATGTCCACACTAAGCGCATTAAGTCGGCGGAGTGCTTCCCCACTACTGTGGCTAGCATCAACTTACGGAGCGGTGCACTGTGGGTAGCTATCCCACAGTTCCCGTAGTCTCCGCCACCCATTGGAATTCTGGGTTAAGCTCCCAATGCCTGATGGGGCAAAAACATTGTCGCGGGTGGTTTTGGGTACATGTCGTCAGTTGCCCCTCCTTCCGTGAAAGCAACGGCAGACAATCATTTCACGCCTTTTTTCCTGGGTTACCTGTACAGATGCCATACCACAGCAAGCATGGAGGCCACTCAGCTCACCGTCACCGCTGCTGTTGTGGGCAAGTTTACTGTGGGGGCTGCTGTGATCCAATGCAATCATTGATCTTCTGTTATCAAGGGTAGTGACTCTGGGAAATGTGTGGGCCTTTTTAGATTTTAGGTGCATCATATTCCTGTCCTTTGTTGCTGGTGAAGAAGTCTTGCAGCCGTACATTCCAGTCCGGTCGGCGCTGTAACACCCCATAGCACTTCTGTGGTTGACACATGTAACAGCTCCAGGGCTCTTGCACTTTTGCCTTGGCCGAGGTACCTTGCCCTACCTGGACCTCCAAGCATTCGATACAGAAGCACCTGCAGCAGCTGGCATTGCTACACAGCAGCAGCTCCTTGCCTTTGCAGCAGACGGTGCAGTAGAACTGCTAACCGTCGTCATCCACCGCTTCCGCTGCAACTCTGCTCTCCTGCTCCCCAGCGACGAGCTTGGGGGATCCGTACTAGTCCTCCTGGGTGCTGCTGGCAGCAGACGGTGCAGTAGGACTGGTAACCATCCTCGTCGGACACGTAGTTTGGCTGGGGGTTCTGGGAATATCTTCCCTGCCCAGCTCCTAGCAACCTCCAGGGCATGGTGTACGGCTCCATCACTTCCCCTGCAACTCTGCTCTCCTGCTCCCCAGCGACGAGCTTGGGGGATCCGTTCATGAAGCCTGGATAGTAGTAAGGAGCAGTTCGACTATAGGCTGAGCAAGTGCAGAATGGTGGTAGAATGTGCCTTTCGATGTTTAAAAGCGCGCTGGCGCTGTTGGTCAGACCTCAGCGCAACCAACATTCCCATTGTTATTGCTGCTTGCTGTATGCTCCATAAATGTGAGAGTAAGGGGGAGATGTTTATGGCGGGGTGGGAGGTTGAGGCAAATCGCCTGGCATTTGATTTTGAGCAGCCAGACACCAGGGCCATTAGAAGAGCACAGCAAGGCGCGCTGCGCATGAGAGAGGCTTTGAAAACCAGTTTCATAACTGCCCAGGCTACGGAGTGACAGTTGTGTGTGTTTCTCCTTGATGCAAACCCACCCCCTTTGTTGATTTTAATTCCCTGTAAGCCAACCACTCTCTCCCTTTCAAGATAAAGTAACTATTTATTAATTAAAAAAATGAGATAATGGACAAGGTAGCCCGGGTGGGGTGGGGTAGGAGGGAATGACAAGGCCACATTGCTTATTGTAGCCACACTAAAAATCAAACTGTTTGAATGACAGCCTTCTGTTGCTTGGGCCATCCTCTGGAGTGGAGTGGCTGGGTGCCTGGAGCCTCCCCTCTGCGTTCTTGGGCATCTGGGTGAGGAGGCTATGGAATATGGGGAGGAAGGCAGGCGGTTATACAGTGGATACAGTGGGGTCTGTGGTCTTGTTGGCTTTCCTGCAGCTCCAACAGACGCTTCATCATGTCCGTTTGCTCCCCCATTAGCCTCAGCATCGCATCCTGCCTCCGCTCTTCACGCTCACTTAATCCTTTCCTGGCCTCTGCCACTGAATGCCTCCATGCATTAAGCTGTGCCCTATCAGTGTGGGAGGACTGCATGAATCCTTGTGCTGCCTTAAGTTGGTGGGTCCTGGTTGTGGGGAGTTTGCTTCTGATGATGAGCTTGGATAGGTTGGTGAGGTTGTTTAAAGGCCAGAAGAGGGGCCCAGGAAAGATTTATTTCAGGATGAGGTCCCCATCAAGTATGGGTTGTAGCTGTTTGATGATACCCCATATGCGTTACAGTGTGGGGTCATAGGTGACAAGTAGGGGGTGTGTGCAGTTGGAGGGGATTTTATTTCTGTATTGAAGCAGGTTCTCTTGGGGTATTTGGGTGGCCTGTTCCATGCTGTGATTTACTACTCTGGTGGAGTGTCCTTGTTTGGTGAAGGCAGTTTTGAGTGTGTTAAGATGTATATCCTGGACTTTCTCCTGGGAGCATATTCTGTGATATCTGAGGGCCTGGCTGTAGATAACAGATATCTTGGTGTGTCTGGGGTGGTTACTGGAGCTGTGAAGATAAGTGTGGTGATCCAGGGGTTTCTTGTATATAGTTGTCTGTAGGGTTCCATTGTTGAAGCTGATTGTGGTGGCCAGGAAGTTGATGCTGGTTTGAGTGTTCTAGAGAGAGTTTAATGGACGGGTTGTGGTGGTTGAAATTGTGATGGAAATTTATGAGGGAGTTTAGGTTTTTTGTCCAGAGGATGAAAATATCATCAATGTATCTCACATATATCATTGGTTTTGTGGTGCATTTGTCCAGAAATTCTTCTTCAAGGTGGTCCATGAAGAGTTGGCATATTGGAGAGCCATCCTAGTACCCATGGCTACTCCCATGGTTTGGACAAAGCGTTTGTCGTTGAATGTAAAGTTGTTATGGGTGAGGATGAAATGGATGAGTTTGGCGATGTGTTTGGAAAGCTGAGGGTAGTCCATTGTCTTGTAAATATTTGAGGCTGGCAGCTATCCTGTCATTGTGAGAGATGTTGGCGTATAGGGAAGTGACATCCATGGTGGCGAGGATGGTGTTCGGAGGGAAGTTGTTAATGTTGCGGAGTTTCTGGAGGAAGTCGGTTGTGTCCCGGAGGAAGCTGGCCCTTTGTGTGGTGAGTGGTTTGAGGATGTTTTCTATGAGTCCTGATATCCCTTCAGTAATGCCATGGCCAGATCAGATGGGTCTGCCTGGGTTCCTGTGTTTATGTATCTTGGGGAGCATGTAGAACCTCCCTGGGGTGAATTTGTGGGGGATGAGGGTGTAGAGTTTCTCTTGGAGTTGTTTGGGGAAGGATTTGATGATATCCTTAAATTCCTGGATAAATGTGGTGTGAAGTCTTGTATTACATATGTTATTTGTTGAAGAACTTCCCATGCTTTGTCCAGTATCCCATGGAACTGGCCACAAACGTCCAATGTAGTGTTATTAGCTCTACCTAGAATCTTATTTGAGCTTTGCAGATCTCCTTCCTAGGATCAAGTATAATCTTTTTTGGGAATTGCAGTGACTGCTGCCCCAGTATCAATTTTTAATGTAAGGTTTTGACCATTTAGATTCGTGTTTGTGTACTATGGTGCTATTTGTTTTATTGAGGATATAATCTGCAGAAGTATGGACGCATTGTCATTGATTGTTTCCACTACTTTTAGTGACCTGCACGCTATAGCAAAATGTCCCATTTTACATTCTCTTTTGCTGCTGGACATTGTTGCCCGCTGTGACTTGATGTCTTGCCACGTCTTCCACAGCTTTGCCCACTTTCCCTCCTTTCGTCTCCCACTCTCTAGCTGTGCACTGTTCTTACGTTGTAAATTTGGTCCGATTGCTTCTTTCACATTTGTGTCTTTTTTCTTTACTCTGTCAGTATTGCCTGATGCAGTCTCCCTTATGCTGGTAGCATGTAAGTGACATTGCTGTTTCTTTAGGATTTCTTGCATTGTCTCTTTTGCTATAGCTCCTTTTAGTGTCAGATCTGAAGCTGTGTTAATAAATTGGTGTCTCTTATGCCAAAAACTATCCGGTCACTTATTAATTCTTCTTTTAACATTCCATATTTAGGATGTTCAGCAAGGCTGTGATCTGCAGTAATAAATGCCTCTGCTGTTTCCCATTGTTCCTAGCACCTCCTATTATATTTGTCTCTTTCATATATAGGATTCTGTCTGCCTATGAAATGGGCATCAAACGCCTCTTTCACTTTGGTGTACTGTGTTTGTTCTTTTCCACACCAGTGTGGTGGGCACATAGGGTATCACCATCAGCATCACCTATGGCAAGTATCGGGGCATTTCTCTGGTATTCTTGTATGTTCTCTGTTAAATCAGAAGTCACCTGGAATCGCTGAAATCTCCACATCCAGCAAGGCCAGCTGTCAAAATCATACTTCTCTAGCAGAGCCCTGAGTGGTGCTGCGATGCCGTGTGCTGGGTCTCAATGCCAGGAGCAGGGGGAGCTGGGCCCAGTACCATGGGACAGGAGCCTCTGCTGTGGGGTGAGTGAGGGGTGGACTCTAGTGCTGCCGGTGCTCCCCTCTCCACCAGGCTGGGAACAGGGTTGCAGTGTTGGGATGGAGGGTGTGCTGTGGATGGTCACTGCCCCCTCATCAGGGGAAGGAGGAGAACACAGCAGCAGCAGAGGAGAGAGGGATGCTTGAAGGCTGCCAATTAGGTTTCATACAGGAAGTGTGCAAGCTCCCAGGTGGAGCTCTTAACTACAGCCCAGCATAGTGTGAAATGGAAGTTGTGCAGAGGAGAGGTGCCCGAGACAGGGAGCCAGTGCTTTGTTTACAAGCAGAGGCTGTGTGAGTAAGATCAGAAAGGGCTGGCGATTAAATGAAGGGTCTGGACATTTAGCTGTCAAAGAGGAATCCCTCCCTGGAGGGGGGAGAGGGAGGAGGGGTTGTGTCAGAGAGAACAGGGGATTCAGAATAAACACAGCAAAGCACTGAGCCCAGGTTACATTCAGAAAAGGGGGAGATAGGTGAAAAGAAGGGGTCAGACCCAGAAGTGTATAGAGAAGTTCTCACTGTATCTGTGGTACTTATGTGAACTCATCACAAGGGTGTCATAGGATATCAGGGCTGGAAGTCATCTAGTCCAACCCCCTGCTTAAAGCAGGACCAATCTGCAGATCCCTAAGTGGCTCCCTCAAGGCTTAAACTCACAAGCCTGGGCTTAACAAGCCAATGCTCAAACCACTGAGCTATCCCTCCCTGGTGTGCCGCATAATGTAGAAGATTTGACCCTCAAATTTCTTTCTAAAGTAAGAGCTGCCCAGAGCTCCTGTGCCTTTTTATTTTCCTTTCCTGCCTGCAGTGGCCCTGATGTACCCAGAGACTCAGGTTATTTTGCTCAACTTTAAAATATAGAATTTTCTTGGTGTTTGGTTTTAAATATCCTCCTGTGAGAACTGCAACTCAGTTGCTGTAGTGTTGTGTTTAAGAGCCTTCTGGAAAGGAACTAGCCTTTAAACAGAAGTAAAAGCAGTGTTGCCAACTCTCATGATTTTTGTCATGAGCCTCATGATAATTGTTTTCCGTAAAGCCCCAGCTTCTGGAGTCAAGTGGATATGTGATGATTTCAGCCTTCTTTCTAACAGAAAAATGAAGTTTCTAGTCCTCGTGGCTGCGGAGAAAGCTTCAAAATGTGACTCCAGTGCAGCCTAAAGGCTCAAAAAGCAGAAGGCAAATAAAAAGAACCCCAAATCTGTTATTTTTACATAATCTGGCTTTAAAATCATTAATCTCATGATTTTTGATTAGCCTGATTCATGATTTTTGAACATTTGGGATTGGCAATACTGTGAAAGTGACTTGAAAATGTCAGTTTCACTCCTGTTTAAGGTTAGTTTCTAGTCTATTATTTGTAGTGAGGTAACACCTCTAGAGCCCCAGGCAGGTGCAGTATAAATTCATGGATACTTGCCCTAGTTAGGATGTTTCCAAAGTTAAATGATCTATTTCAAGCTTGCTGAACTGCAAAAAAGTGATAGAAAGTCACCTAGATTTTTCTACAATTGTTGTATTCAAGAGTTGATGGGTCATCTTACTAAAAAGTTTGGGAACCACGGTTACATAGCACTCTGGGTAACTGTTGGCTTTTTAAATGGCAACCACTGTACCAACAGTATGTGCATCTACTGACGTTCTCCTCCATTTTATTCTGTATGACTTTTACCTGGCCAGTTGGCTACGGTCTAGTAGGGTATGAGTGTAACGTCTGGTACCTCCCATGTCCTGGGCCTACAGTATGGCCTGTCCTTGTGGGAGTGGGTTCAGTGATCTAGTAGATCATTTCCCTGAAGTTCACAAATGTTTGTAACAGGAAGAGCCGTTGTTCACTCTGAATTCATCTCACAATGGGAATGTTTTCCGGCAAACCCCCTTGCGTAAAGGCCAGCCTCCCAACACAAGCCTGCTTCATTTGCTTGTGCAATACCAAGTCCTTCTCTGGCATGGCAGTCTGGGAGACCGAGGGTACGTCTACAGTATGAAATTAATTGGAAATTATTCTTTTTGAATTTTCGGAAGTGATTTTATACATTTGGTGTTGTGTGTCCCCACTAAAGCGCGTGAATTTGGCGGAGTGTGTCCATAGTACCGAGGCTAGCATCGAGTGTCGGAGCGGTGCACTGTGGGTAGCTATCCCACAGTTCCCACAGTCCCCGCTGACCATTGGAATTCTCGGTTAATCTCCCAGTGCACGATGGGGCAAAAACATTCTTGTGGGTGTTTCTGGGTGTGTGTTGTCACTCGCTCCTCCCTCTGTGAAAGTTATGGCAGACGCCATACTGCCAGCAGACGGTGCACCGCCTGTCTCCTGATACTATGAATCCACCTTGCATGTCTTCTCATCTTTCTATCTGCTCTTTTATCTAACCATTTCCCGCTGTTTGTCGGCCATCGTGAACTGAGCCACACAGCTTCTGCTGCAAACTCTGCTCTCCCGCTCTTGCAGCGCTAGCAAATTTCTCCATGTTGTCTGTCCTGGGCTCCCCTGGAAACTACAGAAGGCAACCATTTTCCACCGTTTGTCGGCCATCGTGAACTGAGCCATACAGCTTCTGCCATAAACTCTGCTCTCCCGCTCTTGCAGCTCTAGCAAGCTTCCTGCCTCTGTGAAAGCTACAGAAGACAACCATTTCCCGCCTTTTATTGGCCATCTTGAACCGAACAGCTCTCCTACGTTTCACGCCCTTTTTCCAGGATTACCCGTGCAGGCGGCATAGTTCGGCAAGCATGGAGCCCGCTCAGATCTCCGCTGCAGTTTTGACCATTTTAAATACCTCACGAATTATCCAGCAGTATGTGCAGTACCTGCAAAGCCTGGCGAGGAAGCAACGACAGCGCCATTACTATACTGATGAGGACATGGACACTGACGTTCCTAGAAGCACAGTATGTGGCGATTGGGAGATCATGGTGGCATTGGGCCAGGTTCATGCCGTGGAATGCTGATTCTGGGTCCAGGAAACAAGCACAGACTGGTGGGACCGCATATTGTTGCAGGTCTAGGATGATTCCCAGTGGCTGCGAAACTTTCGTATGCGTATGGGCACTTTCATGGAACATTGTGATTTGCTTTCCCCTGCCCTGAAGCGCAAAGACACCAAAATGAGAGCAGCCCTCACAGTTGAGAAGCGAGTGTCTATAGCGCTGTGGAAGCTTGCAATGCCCGACAGCTACCGGTCAGTCGGGAATCAGTTTGGAGTGGGCAAATCTACTGTGGGGGCTGCTGTGCTGCAAGTAGCCAACGCAATCATTGACCAGCTGCTATCAAGGGTAGTGACTTTGGGAAATGTGCAGACCATTGTGGAAGGCTTTAATGCGCTGGGGTTCCCTAACTGTGGCGGGGCGATAGACAGAATGCATATCCCTATCTTGACCCTGAGCAAGTGCAGAATGGTGGTAGAATGTGCTTTTGGACATTTGAAAGCGCGCTGGCGCAGTTTACTGACTCGGTTAGATCTCAGCACAACCAATATTCCAATTGCAATTGCTGCTTGTTGTGTGCTCCACAATATCTGTGCGAGTAAGGGAGAGATTTTTATGGCAGGGTGGGAGGTTGAGGCAACTGTATGGCCTGGTGGCCAGTTTTGCACAGCTAGACAACAGGGCGATTAGAAGAGCGGAGCAGGGCGCGCTGCGCATCAGAAAAGCTTTGAAAGCCAGTTTAATGACTGGCCAGGGTACGGTGTGACAGTTGTGTTTGTTTCTCTTGAAGTTACCCGCCCCATATATATATGAAAGGAAATAAAGTCAAAATTGTTTAAAAAACATTCTTTATTATTTTTTGCACAACACATTGAGAGAAATCAGAAGGTAGACCGGAAGAGATGGGGGGTATTGGGTTAGGGGGGTGGAGGAGGAGGAGGGAAGGTCAAGTCCAGAAACCAAATCAAAAGTTCACATATGCCAGCTTTCTGCTGCTTGGGCAATCCTCTGGGGTTGAGTGTATGGGTCCCCGTAGCCTCCCCCCTCGTGTTCTTGGGTGTCTGGGTAAGGAGGCTATGGAACTTGGGGAGGAGGGAGGGCTGTTATACAGGGGCTGCAGTGGCAGTCTGTGGTCTTGCTGCCTTTCCCGCATTAGATCCACCATACAGCGCAGCATGTCAGTTTCCTCCCCCATGAGCTTGACCATAGTGTCCTGCCTGCTCTCATCACATGAGTCCCTCCTCTCTTCGTGTTCCTGTAATGCTTTACAGGATTCCGCAATTGTTTGCCTTCACGCATTCAACTGGGCCCTATCAGTGCGGGAGGACTGCAGGAGCTTGGTGAACATGTCGTCCTGAGTTCGTTTTTTCCGCCTTCTAATCTGGACCAGCCTCTGGGACGGAGTAGATAGGTGCCGCATTGAAATATTTGCACCTGCGGGAGGAGAAAAAGGGAGGGTAGTATTTTAAAAGATACATTTCAGAGAACATAGGGGACACTCTTTCTCAGTGAAACAGGCAATTCATAGTACACAGCACATGTTCTTTCTGTACAAGTTAGCATTTTGCCTCTTGTACTGAAGTGCCTGCCACTTTGGTGTGAGTAAGCCATCACACGTGGCCGGGCAACACAATTCACCTTGCAGGCAGCCATGGTAAGTCCTAGGAGCACGTGGGGTTCTGCTTCTTCCACATTCATTTAAATGCTTTCAAACTGCTGGGCTCCCTTTCCCATAGCAAGCAATGCCTGGTGGGTTTGCCATATAAAAGGAGGGCCTGCGGGCTCTCTGGGATGATTGCTTCACACAACATCCTCCTCCTCCCGCACCCACTACGTGGTTCCGATGAGGCTCTGAGCAGGGATGAGCTCTTTAAACTAAACGCTAACAGCTGGGTTTCCCCCCCAGCTCCCCACCGCATGGCTCCAATCAGGCTCTCACTCACCAGAAGTACCTTCTCCAGGGTCATGGTCCAGGAGCCCGCCTTGGAAGTGGGGGGAGGCTATTGGCTCCAGCGTTAAGAATAGTTCCTGGCTAGGCGGGAAAACGGATTCCCCACTTGCCGCCTGTGCACTGTCCTCCTCCTCCTCTTCGTCCTCCAATGACTCATCCTCCTTGCTCCGTGCAATTCCCCCCTTGTAGGTGTCCATGGACAGTGTGGGGTAGTGGTGGCGTCACCCCCCATAATTGCGTGCAGCTCACTGTCGAAGCGGAATGTATGGGGCTGTGACCCAGATTGCCTGTTTGCCTCCCTGGCTTTTTGGTATGCCTGCCTGAGCTCCTTGATTTTTGTACGACACTGCTTTGTGTCCCTGGAGTAGCCTCTTTCCGTCATGGCCCTGGAGACTTTAGCGTACGTATTTGTGTTCCTTTTTTTGGAATGTAGTTTTGCCATAACAGAGTCATCTCCCAAACATGCAATGAGATCCAGGACCTCCCGTTCGGACCATGCTGGAGCTCGTCTGCGAATCTGGGACAGCGTGATCTCCTGTGATGGTGGACTGTGCTGATGGTCACCTGTGCTGCTGGTGACCAAACAGGAAATGAAATTCTATAGTTCCCTGGGCTTTTCCTGCCCACCTGGCTAGTGCATTGGAGTTGAGAGTGTTGTCCAGAGCAGTCACAAGGGAGCATTTTGGGATAGCTCCCGGAGGCCAATAACGTCGAATTGCATCCACAATACCTTTAACCCGGGATTGCGATCTCGATTTAAGTGCTACTCCACTTGCCGAGGTGCAGTACAGAAATCAGATTAAAGAGCCCTTTAAATCGAAAAAACCGGTTTGGTGGTGTGGACGGATTCTTTTTTTTTTTTTTTTATTAACTCGGCTAATTCCGAAATAACAGGCTAGTGTAGACCAGGCCTGAGAGAGGAAGTGTGGGACAACATGCAGGACCTGGCTTCAGGCTCAGGAGACCTGCGTTTTTCTTCTGCCTCTGCCACTGTGTGCCAGTCACTGCCCCTTTCTATGCCTCTACTTCCCTTTGCACACTCTGCTTGTCGTACTTGTTTTGAGTGTAAGGCCCTGGTTCTCAAGAGGATTTCAGTGCCTAACTACTAGTGAAATGAATGGGAGGATCTAGGACTAAGCTGTTTGCAGGAAGGACTGTCTCTTATGTGTGTACGTAGAACACCTGGCATGGGGGAGTCCTGAGCATAGATGGGCCACTGCGTACTAGTGGGATATAACTAATAATTAGGAACACTACAACATAATAATTGTAACAGACTGCATGAATGACACATGGGCACCAGCTCTCTGAAGGACCTTCCCCTGGGGAGCTCTCCCAGGCAGAGAGCAGAGATCTATTTCCACCGTGATACTGACAAAGTAGTCCCACGCTGCTCCGTAACTTTACATTTTGTGCCCACCTGGCCCAGCTTCCCAGGGCATAGGTCTAGGCACATACAGTCCGGCAGCCTTAGAATTCCACACCTCCAACTTGAGCTTTTACCCGAGCCCAGTGCATAGCACCTGCAAAGCTGGTTCATTTTCCTTTGTCAGTTCTCTCCATAAAACTCCACTTCCAGAGCTGCCTACAAAAAATTTGACAATGGGTAGGCTGCTGGTGCGCTGAGCCCACCACCTGACAGGATCCTTTCATTGTTCCCTTGTACTCCCCCAACACTCTCTTGTCTTCTACCTAGACTGCAAGCTCCTTGGGGCAAGGACTGCCTTTTTCCTCTGGGTTTGTACAGTGCCTCGCTCAGGGCCCATGACTGGGGCTCTTAGGCACGGCATTGATACAAATAAAGAAGAACTCACTTTGCTAGGTGGGTGAGATTTTAGGCATGAGCTCCACTCTCTGTCATCCTACGATCTTCTCCCTGTTTCTATAAAATAGTCAATACACGCTGATTTTGATTAAAGTAAACTACGGAATTTGGGGAGCCATGAACTCTTGACCTAGCTGGGGCATGTATAGGTTGCCAGACACAGGGAGAATTCCGACCCCGGGCTAGAGGCAGCCTGGTGTAGTGGAGTGATCAGCACTGGATTCCGTCCGTTTCTGTTCCTGATGTGCTGGATGGTCTTAAATGGTTTCGCTTTCTCCTCCCCCCTTTGTCTATTCTTGGGCTGACACCGTCTCCTCTTACAGCTTTGCACAGTACCTAACACTGATCTTAGTTGGGGTCCTTTGGTGTTAACTTCATCTGGCTAATACTAATCACCTGGGGCTGGGAAGAGAACTCTGGCTGCATACTAGGCTAAAGGCATGAAGTGAGCCGCTGTCTTCCTCTGGAGCAGTGCCACAGGGCTATGGGCAAGGGCTACCGGAGTACAGAGAGCTGTCAGGGGTTAGGTAAAGTATTTGTACAAATACTAACGGATACGCTTGCTGGAGCAGGCAGCAGCAAGCTCATTGAATGGACGCAGCTCCAAAGGCACGTAAAGCACATGCCTTTAGCAGCCGCACTCTATGCAAGACCCTACGCCATTTTGGTGAAGTATAACGCTGATATTTTCAGCTAAAAGACTCCGTATGGGAGGATCCCAATGCTATATGGAGACATTGGCCAAGAAGCTGGGAGGTGGTTTAGTCAGCTAGATGCCTGAGCGTGCTCTGGGCATTTATTAGCGTGTGGCTCATTCTGCCCTCAGCGGGCTGGTGCTGGAGACTCAGGGAAAGCAAGAGTGATGTTGCTTGTGAAATATTCTGTATTGACTCATCCTGGCACAGGGCTAATGCTCAGCTAGTCACGCAATGCTGGATTAGCCTTTAGTTGCCAGCTAGATTCCGTGCATGTCAGCCTGAAAATACACGGACACGTGCAAATGGAGGTGTTAGTTCGTGCAAGCCAATGGGGTGTGAGGGACATTTTGAATATTAACCCCTCAAAGATGCCTTAACAAATCTTCGTTTATGGTAAGGAATACAGATCAGGAATGAGAGATCTGATTAGCTGGGGAAGAAACGGTTTGATAAGCACCAAGGCTAGTGAGTCTAGGGCTTAGAAATATGCACTAGTGCATGGGAGGAAGGATTTTTTCATAGATTCATAGATTCTAGGACTGGAAGGGACCTCGAGAGTTCATTGAGTCCAGTCCCCTGCCCTCATGGCAGGGCCAAATACTCAATACCATCCCTGATGCTTTTAACACAGTGGGCTGTCCCCTTTAGAAGGAATTAGGAACCAGGGCATAGGTGCTGACTCTGTGGGTGCTCTGGGGCTGGAGCACCCATGGGGAAAAATTGGTGGGTGCTCTGCACCCACCGGCAGCCAAGCTCCCCGCCCTGCCCCCCACGCCTCCGCTTCTCCTCCACCTCCTCCCAGCGCGCCGCATCTCCGCTCCTTCCTTCCTCCCAGCGCTTGCCGCCACCAAACAGCTGTAGCAAGTGCTGGGAGGGAGGGGGAGGAGCAGGAACGCAGCATGCTCAGGGGGGAGGCGGAGAAGAGGCGGGGCCAGGGCGGGGATTTGGGGAAGGAGTCAAATAGGGACAGGGAGGGGGCGGAGTTGGGGTGGGGACTTTGGGGAAGGGGTTGTAATGGGGGGGAGGGGCCGGGGCAGGGGTGGAGTCGGGGCGGGGCCGGGGGCAGAGCGGGTTTGAGCATCCACCGGCGCCAGAAGAAGTCGGCACCTATGGACCAGGGCCAGTTAACCCCTGTTCCAGATCATAATCCTTTAAGCTTCCAGGAATGCTGGAGCAGATGACCACCTAGGGAACGGCGGAGGCAGAAGCTGGGAGAGAGGAAGTGGCCCCGGGTAATAGCTCTTGTCTGGGGAAAACCTGGGTTACTGTTTCTTTAAGGGCCTGGCACCAGGAGCCTTGCAGTATAGGGTGGAGTAAGGTTCCCCTCTCCCTCAGCCAACCAGGACAACGTCTGGGAAAGAGGCCAGTATATAAACTGTCTCCCCCTTCATAAGGGCGAGCCCCTAGCAAGGAAAGAGCTGTATGCTTGCTGACCTCTCCAAAGCCCAGGGCAGAGACCTCTCAGGGCATGTCTACACTGCAATTAAACACATATATCTGGCCCACGTCAGCTGACTTGGGGTCAGAGGGCTCAGGCCGAACAGCTATAAAACTGCCATGTAGCTGTTCGGGCTCAGGCTGGAGCCCAGGCTCTGGGCCCCTCCCCTCTCACAGCAGAGGATTTAGAAGCCCATTCAATTACTGGGGAAATGTCCATTCAAGCTTAGGTGGAGGAGGAAAAATAATACGGACAAGGGTATTCATCTGAACAAGGGTTATGTTGATTCTCCCCAGCAAAGTGTGTAATCGGAGATGCATGACCATCCCAAGCTCCCAGTGCACTGAATATGGTCAAGCCAGGTGCTTTATCCAGTCATTATATTGCTCCACTTCATAGGAAAGTATTTCAGGAAGCAACTCTGAGCCGCCCACTCCCTGCATGTATATTACAGCAATTTGCATGACAGACACTTTCTGTCTTTGTCTCTGGTGCCTTTATTTCCTTCTGATGACTCACAGCCATGCCATGGTACCAAGCCTCCAGGGATTGTGCAAAGCCGTTCAAGGGAGGGGAGCAGAGGCCGCAGCTGTTCAAACAGGACTTTCACTGGCTCACAGTGGAGGTGTGCTGGCGGGCATTAGCAGTAGAGTCTGCGGTGCTAACACAATAGCATCCAAACCCAAAAGACAGGTTTGCAAATCAGTCCCTCTGCAATAATTGCAAATTATTCCCCACAGGACCTGCCGTGGGCTCCTTCTCCACTCTCCCTGGGTCATCACTTGGAATTCGGAGTAGCAGCCGTGTTAGTCTGTATCCGCAAAAAGAACAGGAGTACTTGTGGCACCTTAGAGACTAACACATTTATTTGAGCATAAGCTTTCGTGGGCTACAGCCCACTTCATCGGATGCATGCAGTGGAAAATACAGTAGGAAGATATATATATACACAGAGAACATGAAACAACGGGTGTTACCATACACACTATAATAAGAGTGATCAGTTAAGGTGAGCTATTATCAGCAGGAGAGAAAAAGAACTGTTTGTAGTGGTAATGAAAATGGCCCATTTCCAGCAATTGACAAGAAGATATGAGGAACTGTATGGCGGGGGGGCGAGGGGGGGGAGGAAATAAGCATGGGGAAATAGTTTTACTTTGTGTAATGGGCCATCCACTCAGTAATAGTAAAACTATTTCCTCACGCTTATTTCCCCCCTCCCCCCGCATACAGTTCCTCATATCTTCTTGTCAATTGCTGGAAATGGGCCATTTTCATTACCACTACAAACAGTTCTTTTTCTCTTCTGCTGATAATAGCTCACCTTAACTGATCACTCTCGTTATAGTGTGTATGGTAACACCCATTGTTTCATGTTCTCTGTATATACATATATATATCTTCCTACTGTATTTTCCACTGCATGCATTCAATGAAGTGGGCTGTAGCCCACGAAAGCTTATTCTCAAATAAATGTGTTAGTCTCTAAGAAAAAAGAAGAACAGGAGTACTTGTGGCCACAAGTACTCCTGTTCTTCTTTTTGCGGATACAGACTAACACGGCTGCTACTCTGAAACCTGAAATTAGTCTCTAAGGTGTCACAAGTACTCCTGTTCTTTTCACCTGGAATTGTAAATGTTTACAGTGATGCTATCTCCCTGTTTGGGCCCATGCACTTACATGCAGAATGCCTGGGTTCTGTTCCTGGCTCTGACACCGACTCTCTGTGTGACCTTGAGCGAGTCACTTCCCCTTGCGGTGTCTCACTTTCTCCACCTGCCAGCTGGGGTGGATCTAGTGAGCTGCCCCGGGGGAGCACTGATTAATAAAGTGCTTTGACCCAGGGAAGTGTTAAGCAGTAATATGGAAGCTGAAGGCTTCTGTTTAACCACAGACCGATACTGCACAAACCCTATTTGCAGTACAAGCTTCCCCTCCCATGAGGCCAGGGTGGCTCCTCCAGGAACTCCTCCTGAGAGTCTGGAGCCTAAATAGGATCTAATTTGCAGAAGTCAATGAAGATGTGCTGGGGATAAATTTGGCCTGCAATGTCCACTTAGCGACAGCTCCACAGGGCTTGCTCCAAGGAGGCCTGGACTCTTGGATGCATCAGAATTCATAGATGGGACTATTATGCTCCTCTAGTCTCATCTACTGTGTCACACAGGGCAGAGGATTTCACCCAATCGTTCTAACCTTGCACCCAGAACTTCCAGCTGAGCTAGAATGTATTGTACATATAAAACATAACAAATTCCGTTCTATCTCTAAACAAACGTTTAAGACTTCAAGTGCTGGAGACTCCACCACAACCAGGGATAAACTGTTCCAATGATTAATCACGCTCACAGTTAAAAATTGGCTCCTTATTTCCAGTCTGAATTTGTCTAGCTTTCAACCTGAAGCCATTGGATCTTGTTCTGCCTTGTCTGCTAGGTTAAAGAGTCCTCTTTAATGCCAGTCTTGGAAACCATTCCTCTGCATCATGAACCTCAGTGAGGTTGTTTGAGGCCATCAAAACCCAGTATTCATACTTTAGAAATAGTTATAATAGCACAGGGCATTTGGTTTGTATTAATGATCTCATATACAGCTAAGGGTTGTTAATCCCAACTAGTCATAAAACTGTCCTGAGCTGGGCCATTATTGCTATTTAAAGCATATAAAATCAGACCTAGGCCTATGGGTTTATGGGTGATGCAGTTCCAATTACATTAATGCTTTCTCCATTAGCCAAGTTGATTGCCTTCCTCCCACCTCAGATTCCAGCCCAGGTATTAACCCAGAATGAGGAGTTGCCCTGTGTATTAACATTCTATGTATACATGTTTTATGAAGAATTGTATATTTTAATAAATGGCTAATCCATTGTTATAGAGTTCAGCAGGACAATAGGTTGCTTATAACTAATGCTGATCAATAAAGCCAGGAACACCTTCAGGAGCTTAAATGCAGTCTGAAAATCATCAAAATATAACACCAAAACCAAACTCAAGATTTATCAGAGCTGCGTACTTTCAACACTACTTTATAGTGCAGAATGCTGGGGAATGAGAAAGTCTGACATGTCCAAACTGGCTTCATTCCATACAACCTGCCTCAAAAAAATCCTCCATATCTTTTGGCTCAGAACAATCACAAACCAAGATCTATTGACACAGTGCAGCCAAGAGGATCTGAGCACCATCATTGCTAGGAGGCACTGGAGATGGATCGGTCATGTGCTTCAGATGGAAACTGATTCCATCACCAGAGGAGCAATAAGATGGACACTGGAAGGCAAGCGAAAACGAGGCCGCCCGAAAACAACATGGCGAAGAGCTGTGGAAGTCGAGCTGAAAAACCTCGGGCACAGCTGGGGAACCATTGAAAGACTTGCCAGAAACAGACAGGAGTGGAAGAGCTTCGTCAATGCCCTAAACGCCAGAGGTGTAATAGGAACATGATGATGATTATGAATTAATGCTGGTCAAAAAATTGAATTCCTATCCCGTGGGAAATTCAGAATGTGATGGGGTATGTACCCCACACTGGCACTGAAAGAGTTAACTGGTTCTACAGAGCTCAGTTGAGACAGCTGGTTGAGCCTGGACACGAGGCCAGGCCCAGCTGAAGATGCAGTCCAGCTGGGGAAGGGAGGAAGCCCAGATGAAAAGGACACTGCAGGGAGTGAGGAGAAGAACCATGTAGTTTGTCTCAGGTTGCTAGAGGGTGGAGGACGGGCTTAGAGAGAGGCAGATGTACAATAAGCCCTGGGAGAGGTTGCTCTGTACATGAACAGGAGGACAACCCTGCAGAGCCTGGGAAGGGGTGAAGTGCCTGCAGAGGTGTGAGCTGGGGTAGGGGTGAAGAGTTGTGTTTATGTGCGTTGAGTTTATTGGACTCCTGGTCAGCCCCAGAAGGGGTTGGTTGGACTAAACAAAACTTAGCCTAAGGGCTGAGTCATGAGAAGAGGTAGACACCTTCGGGATTGGCGTGACCATCGGCCAGGGGCGCTAGAGGAGGAAAGCTGCTATGGCATGCCCAGCCATGAGGGGGCATGCCAGTGGTGAGTACACTCTTCTAGGCTTACATTTCATCAACTGTTTTTATCCAAAATTGGGCTGAAAAGTCCAAATATAAAAACTTTTCACAGAACAGAGAGTAAAAAAACAAACAAAAATGTTGTGTTTTGAATCAGATTGGAATTAATCTCTGCATCCTCCTAACCTGCCGTGGTACCTCATGGGAGTTGTAGTTTGGGTGTCTTGTGTCTCCAGTCTCTCCTATGAGCTGGACTACATCTCCCATGATGCACTGTGATTTCTCCAAGATGGCTGCGGTGCATTATGGGACATGTAGTTCAGCTAGGTAGTGTGGCTCATAAAGGAGAATAGGAGGCATGTGGCATGAACTAAAATTTCCATGAAGCCCTGTGGCAGCTCAAGCAGATGAATACATTAATATTGAACTGAGCTGAAACAAAACTTCTTGTTTCAACTTTCTTGATGGAAAACTGAAAAATTCTGGCAAAACTGACATTTGCCTATGTAATTTTTTCCCCTTTTCCCTTTCTTTTCCCCCCTTGAAACAAGCTTTTGATAGAAAATTCCCAACCAGCTCTACTTATAACCATGGCTCATAATTATCTATAACATCTTCTAGTGATGAGCTTATACATACATAAGAACACACTGGGTCAGACCAAAGGTCCATCTAACCCAGTTTCCAGTCTTCCGACAATGGCCAATGCCAGGTGCCCCAGAGGGAATGAACAGAACAGGTAACCATCAAGTGATCCATCCCCTGTCGCCCATTCCCAGCTTCTGGCAAACAGAGGATAGGGACACCATCCCTGCTCATCCTGGCTAATAGCCACTGATGGACCATGAATTTATCTAGTTCTTTTTTTAATCCTGTTATAGAATCATAGAATATCAGGGTTGGAAGGGACCTCAAGAGGTCATCTAGTCCAACCCCTTGCTCAAAGCAGGACAATTCCCAACTAAATCATCCCAGCCAGGGCTTTGTCAAGCCGGGCCTTAAAAACCTCTAAGGAAGGAGATTCCACCACCTCCCTAGGGAACCCATTCCACTGCTTCACCACCCTCCTAGTGAAAAAGGTTTCCCTAATATCCAACCTAGACCTCCCCCACTGCAACTTGAGACTGTTACTCCTTGTTCTGTCATCTGCTACCACTGAGAACAGCCTAGCTCTATCCTCTTTGGAACCCCCTTTCAGGTAGTTGAAAGCAGCTATCAAATCACCCCTCATTCCTCTCTTCTGCAGACTAAACAATCCCAGTTCCCTCAGTCTCTCCTCATAAGTCATGTGCTCCAGCCCCCTAATCATTTTTGTTGCCCTCCGTTGGACTCTTTTCAATTTTTCCACATCCTTCTTGTAGTGTGAGGCCCAAAACTGGATACAGTACTCCAGAGGAGGCCTCACCAATGTTGAATAGAGGGGAATGATCACGTCCCTCGATCTCCTTGCAATGCCTCTACTAAAAAGCCCAAAATGCCATTAGCCTTCTTGGCAACAAGGGCACACTGTTGATTGATATATATATATATCCGCATGCTGTACCCTTCATAACATTTGTGAAGGGAAGGGTGAAAGATTCACTCCTGCATGGAACTCGGAGGTTCAACACCTGGAGGCTGAATTTGAACAGCCAGAGAGCAGGGCTATTAGAGGGGCCCAGCGCGGGGCTGCAAGAATTAGGGATGCCTTGAGGGAGCAATTTGAGGCTGAAAGCCACCAGTAATGTTTGGTGCCCTGCACGGGAGTGAAGTGCAGTGGTTCCAATGGTAGTAGGAATCTGTGTTTGCTAAGCTGACTTGCAGTGCCTGTTGCTTTCCTGGGCTAAGGTATCTTTTACTTTATCCAATAATAAAGTTCTGGATGAGACCTTTGAAGAGATGACTGAGGCCGATTACCCCAATGTGAGAGAGCACATCAACGCCCTGTTCTGCATCTAGGCATGCATGCAGCCCTAACCCTCCTCGCCCCAAGAGCCTGGACCAAATAACTTCCTTCCCAAAATAAAAGCTGCTTACTGGGCACCTCCTCTGGTGTTTGTCTTTCCCCAAGCACCGGCCGCCGTGACTGGCTACCTTCCTCCTGACTTGAGAATAGCTCCTGGCTGCATGCATCTAGGGATGTCGGGGTGTCTTCCTCCGCCTCAGCACCCTCGCTCCCGCTTTCCTCATCCTCCTCGTCCTCCTGCCTTGTTGAACTGGGCTCTGAAGTGTCCATGGTGGTACTTAGAGTCGAGGTGGGGTTGCCCCCAAGTTTCGCGTCCAGCTCTTTGTAGAAATGGCAGGTCACGGGGGCAGCACCAGAGCGGCAGTTTGCCTCGCGGGCTTTGCAGTAGGCATTCCGCAGCCCCTTCACTTTAACCTTGCACTTTAACCCTTTTCATCATGGCCCTTGATATCTGCCCAAAGGTATCATAATTCCTACCGCTGGAGCGTAGCTGGGACTGGACAGCTTCCTCCCCCCAAACACTGGTGAGGTCCAGCACCTCACCATTGCTCCATACCGGGAATCGCCTGGCGCGTGGAGGCATGGTCACCTGGAAAGATGCACTGAGAGCACTCCACACCTGGCTGAACAAACAGGAAGGAATTTTCAAAATTCCCAGAGAATTTAAAGGGCAGGTCTGACGGTTGGTCACCTGAGGGCAGGGAAGTAGAGTTCAAACTGATGACCAGAGTGGCTAGAACAGGCATTGTGGGACACTTCTGGAGGCCGATCAGAGAGCATTAACAGGCCAGGGCGTCCACACTGGTGCTGCGGTGCTCCAGCAAGGACGCATCAAACATTATTCCATTCGCCGAGGTGGAGAACCAGGAGCGCTCTAGCTGCGGAGTCAGAGCGCTCTACGTGCCTTGCCAGTGCGGACGTGTCGTGAGTTAGCGCGCATGGGGCTGCTTTAATGCATTCTAACTCGCAAGTGTAGCCATGCCCTAAGTGTGGCTTGGCCAGGGTTACAAAAGAAGTCATTCGCAGAATCAGGAATAGAACCCAGGAGTCCTGACTTCCAGTCCTTTTGTTCAAATCACTAGACACTCACTTCCTTTTAATAAACTAGAGGATTCTGATCATAATTGCAAAGGTTTACTTACAGGCATCACAGACTTTGATTCTTCTAAGTTCCTATTGCCGAAGGAACATTCCGCTGCCCAAGTGAAGGAATTCAGCCTTTTGAATTGTGCAATACTGTAGATCTGTGCTGGGAAGTCTATCTTTGAGGAGGAAAAGGGTGATTGATTGCTTCAGGCACAGCTTCATGTATTGTTTTTAAAGCCAACGGGAATCTGGTGTGCATGAAAACCTCTTTGTAGAAGGCAATGTGGATGTGTTTGAAGTCATGGGAGTGGTGTTAACACAAGGAGAGAACCGGCTGATGTGCTTTGCAATAGATAGGCTGTGTGGTGGTGGAGAGAGACACATAGGTGACTCAGATACATTAATGAAGAGAGTGACAATGGTTGATCTTAAAATTTGCCAGCATGGGTTGAGCTAACCAGATAATGCGTCTGTTCGGTTGGCAAAGCGCTGAGCGTTGTAGCGTCAGTGCTGCCTGTGGATTAAAGACACCCGGAGAGCTGCCTGGGCGTGTGTGAGGGACTCAGTTGGTTCTCTATCTAATTCTGGGTGTAAGCAGGCCCCTCACTTGGAGCTCAATGCCAGCGCTTCACCCTGCACTAGGTGTGGTGCCTTCGAGTGTACTCTCAAATTTTCTTCATGCCAGTCCCGGGGATGGCAGGGTGATGAGAATCTCACGGCGTGAGCTGACAGGAGGACTCTGGATATCATCTCATGAGAGCTCAAAAAGGACGTCAGGCCTGCATGCTGGTTTGGATAAATGCAGTGTGCCAGCTGATGGGAGGAACGAAGGTCTCTCCCCCTGAAGGGTTTGTGCCTGGACTGGATCCAGAGGCCATGTACAGGGAAAACCCTCTAATCCATTCCCTGGTGAGGGTGCCCACCTCCCACCTGTGCTCTGACAATCTCCCCCTGGACCTGCCTCTAGTGGAATGCATCTGTGAGTGACACATCCCCTGGGGCCAGGCAGTGCTGTCACATGTCTGACCTCACCTCGCAGAGTGGCGTGGGAGTCGCAGCAAATGGAGACAGACTGTGCCTGATACACCTTGGCCACCAGGGCCACCTAGACAATAGGAATGCCCCTGAAAGGCTGCTTGGGGTGGGATTCACAATAATAGAGGAGACAGCCCCAAAGCCCCCAGCCCGGCTAACTTTGCTCTCACGATATATTTTCCATGCAGCGATAGCTCATCAAACAACGTTCTGTTCTGCAGCAGCGGAGTTCCCCCAGCACAACCTTTGCTGCTGCTGCTCTGATGTGAGGGGCAAAGACAGCCCAGCTCTTTAGAATCCGATCCCTGGTGAGCTTTTAGCACTGGCAGTTTGGATGGGGCGGGGGATCATCATTTGTCTTGTAAACAGGGGAGAACCTGGTCATTATGGTTGTTGGGCAAATAAATCTGAATGCCCTCAAAGTTGGTTTTGCCGTGATTACAATCACACTGTAAAGGCCAATGGCTTTGTGCTCCCGGGGGATCTTAGGATGTGATAGTGAAATGCCACTGGGTGCTCGGTTTTAGAGCTCTGCCTGTGTTCTCTGAGGGGGCTGCTTCTGCTCCCACACCAGCTGTAGACCACTGATTTCAGCGACTTCTGCCTGAGCTACACCTGGGGATAGTTTAGCACCTGATTCTGGTCTCACTTACACCAGTGTAAATGGAGAATATATACGTAGGCCCTAAAACATTCCAGGCTAGATTTTGGAGTCATTTTTTTTACCTTCTGGTTTCTGATCCTTTACATGGCACATGGGTTTTAATTTGCAGCTTTTCTCTGCAACCAGGAAGACTAGTAGAACCTTACTTTATCTTTAATGATGGCTGAGATGTTCGTGTATTCACCTGACTCCAGGAGATGGGGCTTCAAGAAAAATACCATATATTGCAAGACTTGTGATGAAATTATCAGAGTTGGGGACAGTATTGCTATGACTGTGCCCATGCCAGGGGCTGCACTGATTTAATGACATTGATGTAGTTACATTGGTGCAAAATCTGTGGGTAGACCGAACGTGAGTTTTAACCTCACCAACTAGCGGAGACAGAGACCGAATGTCATGGTGCCTCCCTGTTTATCTTTTCACCCATTTTGTGTGCTTCCAAGGATTTGATGGAGGGACTATTTAATTATCCCTGTGTTAGAAGTTAGTCATTCATGTTTGTGGCCCTTGATTCCTTTGTCTTTTCCTTTCAAGTTAATTTCACCCTAATCTTTCGCTGGAATAAAATCTCTTTTTCTGACCTTTATTCCCTGTCAGTGCCATTCCGAATGTCCTAGAGGTCATAGGAACTGCATATAGCAAGTAAAGCTGTTCCATTCCTACTCCAACAGGAGACACTGTGCTCTAGAACAGGTATTTCAATCAGGACTAAGGAGAAGCTGCCCTCAATGATTTTAAAAATAAAAAAAATTACCTGTCACATCAGTAGTAGACAAGTAAAAATAGCACCTCCCCCACCTTGTCTCTCTAGTGTCCTGGGACTGACACGGCTATAACAACCCTGTATATCCATAGCAGCACAGATTACACACAACTACTATTGATGTGTCATGAAATAAGGCACAACCAATGCAGAATATCAGATGGGAACCTACAAAATGACATTTTGAAACTTCCCAAGATGAAATTTCTTCTTTTATGGCAAATGTTGCTGACATTGAGACGATTCTGAAAAAAAAAACTGGTTTTGTCTAAACCGCGTTTTCTACCAGAAACCAGTTGTGACAAATTTCTGACCGGCTCTTTCTGATGTCCCGTGGGAAGCTGTACCAGTGGCTGAGCCAGCGCCTGGCCTCTAGCTGCAAGGAGAGGAAGATAGGCAGCATGGCCTAGTAGCCTCAACAGAGGACTCGGAAGAGGGGGCTAAGCTCAGCTCTGACTTGTCTGGGCAGATGTCTGAAGTGGGGCACGGAGACGGGGTGGAGGGTGATGTGAGGTCAGGGGAACTGCTGGAGCTCTGCAGGGTCAGGTGGGGGCTGAGATCCAGAACACTGCCCCGTACTGCTGCTTTAAGCTGGAGAACAGAATCTGGATCGAATCTATTTCCTTTTCTTCTTTGCAATACTGGTTCTCCTCTCTCCCCTCCACCCCCTGCCCTTTGTTTTACTTGAACAAGGCAAAATAAAGATCCAGTGTTTTGTCTGTTTTATTCCTGCAGAAGTCTGGCCCCAGACTCTGCCCTGGCTGGCCAGGTAGGCCAGTGCTGGAGTTCAGTGTCTAGGAGTTTCTGCTCCCTGCAATTTTATGAGGACTCTGATTTATCTGAGAACGTCGGCAAGGGCCATGTGTGAAGGCACTGGTACAGAGCTAGGGCCATGCTGAAATGCAGCGCTGACATTTACACAACGGCAGAACAAAAAGGAGAGAGCAAGCCTGAGCTTTCAGGGCCTGACATGGGACCAGTCATCTGTGGAGGACCGAGGGAGCTGTAATTGCTGTAGTGAAATAATCAAAGCTGACCCTTAGAGAACGGATTATGGAGAGAGAAAAGCATTTCCCTGCATCAGCACAGAGCCCAGGCATAGGGCTGTCGGCTACGTGAGCCGGCTCACGGATGGACTGGAGGGGGGAGCAGGCTGGCTGGCTTGCTTTGGCTCAGACACATACACTGGCTCATATAATCTTGTTCACAAATATCTTCAAACCAGTTAGATTGTTTGCCCTCCCTGGTCCTATTGGGCATCTGTTCTAGAACCTCCCTCTTCTGATTGTTAGAAACCTTCCTCTAATGTCCAGCCTGAATTTATTCATGGCCAGTTTATCTTCATTTGTTCTTGTGCCACCATTGTCCTTCAGCTTGAAGGGTGTTCATGTCCTGCTGTATTTATAGAGAGCAACCAGGGCCCCTTCCGCCTGCAAAACAGGCTGGGCTCTTTCATTCTCGTTTCCTAAGATAGGGTCTCCATTCCCCTGAGCATCTTAGCAGCCCTTTTCAGCACCTCTTCTCGTTTGAATTCATCTTTCTTGAACATGGGTGACTGAACATGGACGGTCATAGTCTGGCTCCTAGGAGCTCTTAGTCTAGCTCTCATTTGCCCACCATGTTGGCTTTCCCAGCTTGGGACAAGGAGTTTGAACTTTGTTCTCATCCAACAGTAGCTTCCTTCAGGCTAGGGTGGAACATGTTAGGAGGGGAAGGTGCCAGGGAAGCTTGCACCATCCTGTCTGTTTTGTAAGCCAAGAGAGCCTGGCTTTTCAGAAGTGCTGAGCACCCAGAACTCCATTTGAGATCTGTGGGAGCTGTGGGGGAATATCGAGTGAGAGCAGTGAGTGCTATTGTGTATGGCACTGGTGAGACCACAACTGGATGTTGTTTCCAGTTCTGCTATTAAAGGTCTGTCTACATAGCAATGGGGCAGTGTAATTTCTAGCTCAGGTAAACATACATGAACGAGCTCTGCTAGCACCTACACTTGGGGGAGGGATAGCTCAATGGTTTGAGCATTGGCCTGCTAAACCCCGGGTTGTGAGTTCAATCCTTGAGGGGGCCATTTAGGGATTTGGGGATTTAGTTAGGGATTGGTCCTGCTTTGAGCAGGGGGTTGGACTAGATGACCTCCCGAGGTCCCTTCCAACCCTGATATTCTATGATTCAGGTTTGCTGCCACTCTGCCCGACCCCTGGGTCAGTGCTCAGGTGGCTAGCCTCATCTGCTCCCATGATGCTGCAGTTGCACAGCTATTCTTAGGCACTAGCTCGAGCAGAGCTGGCACGTCTGTCCACCCAAGCTGGATCTCACGCCTCACGTCCGCAATTGGACGTACCCTAACAAGGATGTTGACACATGAGGACGAGTTCAGAAAAGAGCTCCAGGAATGATTTCAGGCCTGGGAACCCACTGTGAGAGTGAGACACTAAAGAAGCTCAATTGATTTAACTTAACAAAGAGGGGACGTGATCACTGGCATTAAGAACTTACACGGGGAGAAGATTTCTGCTAGCAGGAGGCTCCTTAACTTAGCATAAAAAGAAAGCACAAGCTCCAGTGGCTGGAAGCTGAAGCTAGACAAAGTTAGACTGGAGATTAGGGGCTAGACTCTTAAAATTGGAACATTCAACTGGCTCCCTAAAACCGTAACAGAAAATGTCAAACATTCCCCCCCCCCCCCCCCCCCCGCAACTGAGAAAGACAGCGCTTCTGGCTAGGCACCTGCCTCATCTCACCCAGAACAGCTGGAGGAGGCGGTGCCCAGCTCCTGGGGTCAGAGTATTCACAGGGACTGTGGGGAAGTGAATTGAATTCCTCTCTCTGCCTGAGAGGGGGAAAGGATTTGAGCAGAGGTCTCCTACATCTCTCAGGAGAATCCTTAAACTGCTGAGCTCTGATATTCTGATAGGGGTGGGGGGGCTCCCTCAGTCTCTCCCATTGAAGCTGTTCCATGCTGAATAAATACTTATGAGTCTCTGGACTAGAGAGAGAGGGTGACTCTGTAGCCTGGGGGTTGGTGCACCCACTCGGGAGGTGGACACTGGGTCTCGGGTGCCCCAGGCTATGGGGTGGTTCTCTCTCTCTCTCTCTCTTCACATGGAACAGCGTCAATATGAGAGACTGAGGAAGCCCCATAGGCACCAACTTCTGCTCCCGCCGGTGGGTGCTTGACCCCGTTCTGCCCGCGGCCCACCCCACTCCACCCCTTCCCCTAAGTCCCCACCCCCGCCCCGCCTCTTCCCCGCCTCCTCCCTTGAGCACACTGTGTCCCCACTCCTCCCCCTCCCTCCTGGAGTGCTGCTGTTTGGTATCAGGCAGAAGTGCTGGGAGGGAGGGGAAGGAGCAGGAACGCGGCGCATTCAAGGGAGGAGGTGGGGGGAGCCTGGCTGCTGGTGGGTGCGGTGCACCCGCTAGTTTTTCCCCGTGGTGCTCCAGCCCCGGAGCACTCACACAGTCTGCACCAATGGGAAGTCCCACATCGGAGTCTCCCAGAGCTCCGTGGTTCGTGCACTCTCCTGAGAGGTACAGGAGACCCCTGTTCAAACTCTTTCTCCTCTCAGGCAGAGGGGGAATTGAACCTCCCCCATCCCAGCTGAGTCCTCTAAGCACTGAGCTGGAAGTTCACAACCCCCTCCTGTCAGGCTTGGAGTGGGGCCTGGTTTGTGGCCCCTGAGCACATCTACCGGATTGCCCCCCCGGGTGAGGTAGGACTAGAGGAGGGCCTGTTTTCCCCAGTTTGTGACTCACTCTGGGGCTGAGGTGGAAGATCAGTGCCCAGATGCCCACAGGGAGGCCGCACTGCACATGCCCAGGGCAGAAATTTAGGTGCTGAGGGAAGGTGTACTCTGAAAATGTAGGTGCTGAAGAGTTGAGATGCCTGCAGTGTTTGGCAACAGCCAAGCGGAGGGTGTGGGATCACAGGGGAGCCGACGTAACTTTGGGGCTCTAGGCTATAGCCACTTGCTCTGGGGGTTTCTGCAGTAGAAGACAAGGAGTCTCCTGGACACTGCCCGATTCCTGCCCACTTCGCCTTCCCTCGCCTGGGCCTGGGAGGCTGGCTCCTGTGAAGAAGGGGAGGGCAGCGGGGAAGAGTGGCCAGGGGTTGTCCCCCCACAAGTACCCACTAGGGAAAAGTCACGGTAGGCTACTTTTGAGTAGCCCTTGCGATGGGAACCTTCCTCCATGGAGGCCTAGGGCCAGCCGCTGAGTCAAGATTCCCAACAGCATGGCTGCAATAGAGCCACCCTGCCAGGGGTATCAGAGCCAGCCTGCAGGCACTACAGGGGTCAGGCTGCATAGCTCTGGCCTCTGACCTGCAGATCTCTGATGCAGGGAGGACAGACCCACTGGCCAGCCTGAGGCAGAGGGGATCTTCTGGGGGTTTCCCTCCTCTAGGCCCTTTCACAGGGAAGATTTCTTTAGGAGAAGGCAACTGAACCCTACATAGATCCCTCAAGAGCTTTGTAGAACAAGAGCGCAGTTACCCTAGTGAAAATGTTAAAATTTCAGAGCAGTTGGATTAACTAGGGAATTTATCCCACTAGCAATTCCATGCACAGTCAGAGGGGCTTTGTAGTTCTACTGAGTATTTTGCAGCCATTTCCGTTTCCAAGTCACATTGTTCATCTAAATTATTCCAGCCTGATTCATGCTAATCTTGGGAACTAAGAAAACAAACAAAATATCTTCATTTCTTGTTTAACTTTCCAGGTCCAGGGATCACCTGAGCAGTGTAGCCTACTATAAAGAGTGCTTCCGGAGTCAGGTTCTTATCTACAATTACAGAAAGTAAATACTGGATCTTGTATGTAAACTGGGTTTCAGATCAAATGGTGATAGTCATTAGCATTGATGTAAGTATAGCTAGAACATGATTGGCTGGCAAAAATGCTTTTGGTGAAATGCACCGTGACGAAGAAGGCTTGCAGAAAGCTCCTGAAATACTTAAATCCCAATTCAACTCAGGATGTATGTGGTTGTTGGAAGGAATTGAACAAAAATTTTCCATCAAAACTTTTGTCCATTGGAAAATGCCTTTGCATGTTGGCCAGGAGTAAATTTCATCCCCTGAGAACAGATTAACTAGGGAAACATCAGCCGTTGTAGTTCAACAAAATCAGCCCAGGGTATTTAATACTATGCATTGTGCTGTCTTCCCAGATTTTGATCTATGCTTGCTGTGATGCTGCCCACAGAGCATGGTGCGGCCAAAAACAACAGCTACTGGGCCTAATCATAATCCTCTCTGTCCTGAACTTTAGTGTGACTTTGGTCTTCAGTATGTCCAGAATCCTGCTGCCAGCTAACTCACCCTTCAGACTTGACATCTTTGGGTTTTGTAGTTGAGTAGATCAATTTGAAGCCCCTCCCTCAGACTATTCAAAAGTTACATTTTTTTTCTCCTTTTTGCTTTACAGCCTCCTAAATCCACCCTGTCTCCGGCCCGCGTTCACACTGCTCTCCAGCTGTGAGTTCCATTGCTGGCTGTATGCCGTGCTGCTCCTCGCTGGAGACATACGAAGAGATTCCAAGGCCGGTAGGGGCCGTTGTCATCCTGTAGTCTGGCCTCTTGCACAGCATAGGCCAGAGAACGTCCCCAGGGATTTCTCATCATGGCCAGTAACTTGTGGTTAAACTAGAGTCTTTAGCAGACAGTGACCAATGTTCCCTCTGTGCTGAGTCACTGGGAATCCTTATCAACCTGTGTACCTGAGTGGACTCACTCCAATCTCTACAGCACTCTCAGGTGCTAAGGGTACGTCTACAGCGCAAAAAACACCCGACGCGCCAAGTCGCAGGGCCTGGGACCTAAGTTCCCTGTAAGTTGCGTGGCAGCAGCCTATTTAGCACTGCGCAGGCGCTCAGGGAACCCCTCCCCTCCCCCGTCCCCAACCTAGCCCGGCCCCCGGGGGCCTGGACCTGCCGTGGCGAGGGTGCCCCTACCCTGGCCCGAACCCAGCCAGGGTGGCCTGGCCCGAACCCAGCCGCAGCCGGGAGGGCCCAGCCCAGACCTGCCATGGTGCCCCACCCCCGACCCAAACCCAACCCCGGCTGGACCTGCCAGGGCCGGGGGAGGGGTGTCTATCCTGGCGCCCCAGCCTGGGAGGTGCCACAGCGGGGAGAGGCGCCTCTCCCCCCAGCCCAGGTGCTGCTGGGGGATTCCACTTTCCCTGCCGGAGCACCCTCCTGCACCCCAAACCCCTCATCTCTGGCCCCACCCCAGAGCCCGCACCTCCAGCCGGAGCCCCCTCAGCCCCCCCACCCCAACCCTCTACTCCAGCCCTGAGCCACTCATCCCCAGCCCCACCCCAGAGCCTGCACCCCGAGCCAGAGCCCCCCTCACCCCAACCCTCTGCCCCAGCCCTGAGCCCCTCATCCCCAGCCCCACCCCAGAGCCTGCACCCCCAGCTGGAGCCCTCACACCCCTGAACCCCAACCCTCTGCTCCAGCCCTGAGCCCCCTCCCACACTCCGAACCCCTTGGCCCCACCTCCACCACATGCATTTTGTTATGTTCACCGATAAGAAGGGCCTGTGTCACATCACCTCCATAGTGGTGCACAGAACAAAATTCATTCATGGGTGGGAGAAATGAGAGGGAACCCTGCCTCGGGCCTGGGTCAGTTGTCTCCGGCTGGGGGTAACAAATAGCAGTGTGGATGTTCCTGCTCCAGCTGGAGCTGGGCTTTCTAACTGAGGGTCTGGGAGCTCGAGCTCCCGCCGGAGCAGGAACGACTACACCCGGCCTGACCCCCGTGAGCCCGAGTCATTTGACCTGGGCTCTGAGACTCAGCACGGTGGGTTTCTTTGCAGTGTACACAGCACCCTAGGTCAACTAATGGTGTTGTCATGGCAAAGACTGATCAGGTCATTTTGTCTCTCCCCCTTCCCCACTCCCCCACCCCACCCCCGTGCCCTAGTCAGAGCAGAATTGCACCCAGCAGGGTTTTCTCCCATGGGCTGGCCAGTGTGTTTTGAAGGTAAACAGCAAATCAAATGCCTGGATTCCCAAGAGCAGACAAGGTGAGAAAGAGCAAAGCAGCCAGAGGGCAAAGGCTCGAAGCTCCATGTGTCAAAGCCACCACCTTCCCCATTGCCCTGCTAACAGCACTGTCCTCACCCCAGCGGCGAGCAGCTCTGGCTGATATTAGAGGGGTACAGGGCAAGCAGGACAAATGCTGCAGTAAAATACCCCAGCAGAGGCCAGGCCTAGTCTCCTGCACTCTCTGTGTTTCACAGCTATTCTCCCCTAGGGAAGCGTAGGTTGTTTTCCCCGTGATTCACATGAACTGCTATGTGCTGTGTGCATGCCTGGGGGAGTTCTTCACACACAAAGAGCTGGAGGAGGGGAATGCAAGATACAGGAATACAAAGGATCCAGGTCAGAGCTGCCTTCTTTGTTCTCCAAACCTTCCCTATACTTGTTCCATCTCCTGGAGCTCCCTGTTCCCTTCATGCCTAGGGTTACCATACGTCCGGTTTTTCCCAGACATGTCCGGCTTTTCGGCACTCAAACCCCCGTCCGGGGGGAATTGCCAAAAAGCCGAACATGTCCGGGAAAATGGCAGCTCTGCTCCTCCCCTGACTCTTCGGCTCTGTTTAAGAGCCGAGCGCTACAGGCTTCGGGCAGCCCCCATGCCTCCGGACCCTGTGCCGCCGGAGCCCGGGAGGGGAAGTGTCCGGCCGGGAGTGCAGGGTCCAGAGGCATAGGGGCTGCCCGGCAAACCATAAAGCTGGTAGCGCTCGGGCAGCCCTTTCCGCATGGCTGGGAGTGGGAGGGAGGAGGGGGCGGAGTTAGGGTGGAGAAGGGGCGGGGCTGGGGCAGGGCTGGGGCTGGGGAAATGGGCAGGGCCAGGACCCCGTGGAGGGTCCTCTTTTTTTATTTGTTAAGTATGGTAACCCTATTCATGCCTCTCCACCGCGTCTGCTCGGCTAGCTCAGTCCCTCCACAATCTTCCCACAAGAGTCTTCTCTTCCGCAGCGCTCACTGTCTGGAACTCGGTATTTCTCGCTTCCTGGCTGGCTGGCTCAGGAGGGGTGGTTAGGAACACTAATTTCCACAGCACGCTGCCTCCTGCCAGCAGGCCTCAGTCTGCCATGGAGGAACCGTCTCCATGGGTAAGAAGGAAGTCCAGATGCCCTGGCCCATCCGTTCCTCAGCCTCCCTGTTGAGATTGCAACATTCAAGGTGATTGGGAGATAAACTGATTCCATCAAGGTCTTTTTGTTCTGTGTGTACAGCACCTAGCACAATGGGCTCCTGGGCACAACTGCAATAGAAATAATTAATAACAACACCCAATCACCCAGCAGATGCTAACAAGGACTGATCACTACTAGCACCCTCCAAAGCTGAATTGCACTGGTGAAAAGCATCTGTCACCATCACTGCCCTCCTGAACTATGCAGTCCAATAGCTCTCAATTCTCACAAAGATCCTCGTTACAAGAATCATAGAAATGTTTGGCTGGAAGGGACCTTGAGAGGTCTTCTAGTCCGACCCCCGGCACTGAGGCTGGACCAAGTGATCCTAGCGCATTCCTGCCAGGTGTTTGTCCAACCTGTTCTTAAAAACCTCCAGTGACGGGGATTCCACAACCCCCCTTGGAAGCCTGTTTCAGCATTTAACTACCATTATACTGAGAAAGTTTTTCCTAATATCTAACCTGAATCTCTCTTGCGGATTCACCCAGTCAATTTACCCAGATTACAAAAATCTGTAAACTCCCCAGTATTCTCTGTAATCTGTAACTGTAATCTGTGTGTGGTGGCACCTTAAAGACTAACAGATTTATTTGGGCATAAGCTTTCGTGGGTAAAAACCTCACTTCTTCAGATGCATCTGAAGAAGTGAGGTTTTTACTATGCCCAAATAAATCTGTTAGTCTTTAAAGTGCCACCAGACTCCTTGTTGTTTTTGTAGATACAGACTAACACGGCTACCCCCTGATACTTGTAATCTGTGTGTTCGTGTTCCTCCTGCTTTGCAATCTGTAATGCTCACTGTCAACTTCTGACTACGGGTTGATTATTGTCTCCTGCTAGGAGTTCTGCCATGTTCCCTGTACAATAAAAAAGAGACTCAGAATTAAAAAAAAATAGAACTTTATTGTGCGCAAAGAAACAGTCAACAACATTAAAGTGCCAAAAAAAAAAAGTGAAAACAGTCTAGCCACAGCATCATGGGGGAGCCATACTTTACTCTAAAACCCCTGTCCAGAATGGAATGAAACGCAGGTGCCGTCTGAGTCTGGTTTTCACAGGCCGTGTGTGTAGCTGCAGTTTGCCCTGTTTTACCCTGGTGTGGAGTGGTAGGGGTACGGGGTACACCGTGCTGTCACCCATTGCGTTCGGGGTGCAAAGCACCGACCATGGAGTTCCAAGGATTGGAAAGGCTGCAGAGGAGGGGGTTTGTGGACATGTAGGCCAGCGATGGTCTGCAACAATTGTGTTTTGTTGCCTGATTAAACCCAGGATGTCTTGGTGCAATCCCCAGTGCGCCTCTTGGTCCTTGTCCCTCTTTTGCAGCAGCTGATTCCCACCATTCTCAGTCTGTCTCTGTGGTCTCCGGCATATGGCCCCCCGAGCCCTGTGTTCACAGTCCGAGGCCAGAGAGAATCAGAGGAGCTCGTCGAACATATCATATCCCTCCCTAGCCCTCGTCTTTCCTCTCCTGACCAGGGTCAGACATTCACAGGGACGACCTCACAAGGCCCCCGCAGTAGAGGCAACTGACTGAAACAGACAGATACACCATTAGCTTTATTGTTACAACTGCAAGGGGAAAAGTCCCAAACTTCCCTTACATGAGTCCCATAAATAACATTAGTAAGAAATGCTTAGTGAGCCTTTAGCTTTGGAGTGCCTCCTATGGCACCGCTCTGTGGCACTAACCATGGTACCTGGGAGCTTTAGTGAATAGTGGCACCGTTTTCACAAGCAGTGGTGATCTTGGCTGATATTTCACTCCTAAGAGTGATGCAGGCAGAGAACACAGCTGCTAGTGGTATTCGGAAGCCGCCCTGGCCCTTGTGCTGCTAGCCTGTTTACTGCAATGGTGCCAGCCGAACTCATCGCAGAGCGGGGTGGGAAGAAAGAAGGCTGCCTCCCTAGAAATCTTCAGGAGAGGATTGCAGAGTATCTCTCAAGAGGGCGAAAGGGGCATCCCGACTCCGATAACCAGAGTATTCCACATGGCTCTCACCGCCTCGCCCAGTGGTTCTCAACCTTTCCAAACTACTGTACCCCTCAGGAGTCTGATTTGTCTTGTGTACCCCAAGTTTCATCTCACTTAAAAACTATGTGCACTCCCTGCCCATGGTATAGTGCTTACAAAAGCTTTTTTCATTTTAAACTGGCAAGTCTGGCACTCTGAGAGCTTTCTTTGAAAAAATTCTACTGGCTGACCCACATGCACAGGGTGTTTTGCCTTCCAATGTTGTTGCAAATGCTTCATACTGTTATTTGATCGTTTCTCGGCAAAGGAAGCAAAGCTTGAGCTGGGATTGCTATTTGTAGAAGTGAATCCAAAAGCAATATATTCCTTGCAGAACTGAGGACAGGCCTTTTTCAGTCATTTTCACTTTCTTACAGTTTTCACTGTCACCACTACTGCTGCTTTCAGCTCCTTGTGTTAAATAGCTATCCAGTTTTACATCACAACTGCATATACCCCATGACAACTTCAACTTCCTTAACGTGCTTGCATACATCAGTAAATGACGTAAAATGCATGTCTAATACAGTGTGTATACGCACATTGTTACTGTATAATGTAGTATATAGAGCAATATAAACAAGTCATTGTCCGTATGAAATTTTAGTTTGTACTGACTTTGCTAGTGCTTTTTACGTAGCTTGTTGTAAAACTAGGCAAATCTCTAGACGAGTTGATGGACCCCACAACAAACCAAAGAATTGAAAAACAAGCCGACTCTACCTCTGTTTCTCCTGCATCTCCCTCAGCACAGGACCCTGATCTGGTGTGGATGGTGTAACTGGACTGCCAGATCATTTTTTTAATGTATTTTCTAACACTACGCCAGTAAAGTAATCAATTAAAAGTCAAACCTTTGTCCTGTAACATTGCAGACGGGATGGGCACCATTTTTAAATGCCCAAAAAGGGCAACGGGGGTGGGGGAGAGATGATGTTTCAAGCAACAAAAAGGGGAAAAAGTTCTATAAGCTGGAATAATTCCAATACGAATTTATCTGAGCTCCCCTCCCCTTCCTCAGAGGGCTCATCCGCATTCACCTGTTGGGACCTGCCTGACTCCGGAGGAGCTTCAAACAGCTCCTGGCTCATGGCATGGCTTGAGTCCCCTGCTCTGTCTCCCACACCCCTCACTGGTCATGGCACGGGTTCCGGATGGGGTCCCCGCCAAGTCTGGCATGCAGCCCGTCGGGAAAGCGGCCGGTCTAGGGGGCAGCAGTAGATTTCTTATTTCCCTCCCTCCCCTTGTGGTTGGTTGTTTTCCTGCGGCACTGCTGCTGAGCCCTGTCATGCCCCTGTCGCAGCATCCCCAGGCAATCTGGGGCTCGGAGATGTTCATGTTTCTCGGGCTGGTCCCTAGCTGGGCTAGCTCAGCTCTTCTCCCCACAGGCCAAGGGGAGCCAGGCAGGAGCATGACTAGTAGCTCTCTGGGGGTGTGGAGCTGGCAGGGTGGGATGCCCACAACAAAGGTGAGTTGCTAGGTGTGCTTACCAAGGAAAAGGTATTTCAAAATTACCTGGGGTGGTGGGGGGAGGGGAGGCGTGTTTTCAATGTCTGTGACCCCTAGGCAGGGGAGTGACCAGAGTGGCCACTGCTGTGGGAACAGGGGCATTGTGGGATAGTTGCTGGAGGACTGTCAGGGTCGACACAGGTCATGCAATGGCTATGCTTGCACTGCGTCAACCTAGGTAGGTGGACCATGTCTCTGCCTCCTTTGGGGAGGTGGTTATTGCATCGCTGTAGCGAGGCGCTTACATCGCCAGGCATGTAGACACCTGCAAGTAGGGCAATACAAGTCGGGAAGACCAGGCCCAAGCCCTAATGTCTGTTCAGTGCTCTGGAGACGAAGTGTTATGTGTGCTCTGACCTAGAGTTTCTAGTAAGAACAATGGTCTGGTGGACACTTGGAGAGTTTCCAGTGAGAGCAGAGACTTTTTTTCTTCTGCATTTTATAACACAGCAGTAACTGAAATAGTTGAGGAACCTCAGCACTAAAATTATGTAAGTTCAACTAGGTGGAAGGAGCCGACGGGGCCTGTCAGCCTGTTGAGCTGTCACTTGGCATTTTCCAGCTCTGTGAATTCACAGAAGTCTGAAGTCTCCTGGATAAAAGGGAGGGAGCGATAGCTCAGTGGTTTGAGCATTGCCCTGCTAAACCTGGGGTTGTGAGTTCAATCCTTGAGAGGGCTGCTTAGGGATCTGGGGAAAAATCAGTACTTGGTCCTGCCTAGTGATGGCAAGGGCCTGGACTTGATGACCTTTCAAGGTCCCTTCCAGTTCTAGGAGATAGGATATCTCTATAATTAAAAAATCTGTCTTAACAGATTCCAGTTTTTCACAAGCATAAAACACCACATTGTACTGTAAACAACATGGAGTCAGTGCCATGGGCTGTCCACGTCCAGGAAATCTGAATGCAGGGCTACATTCCCACACACAACTGTGCAATTCCCCCAGTGTGCCCTGGGACAGATGGCAGGAGTAGTGATTCCCAGGTGCTCCATGCCATGGGGGTGGCAGCGTGTAGGAACAAATAGGGCAAGTGAAGGCCCAAAGAGAATCCTGCTCCAACGTTAACCACCATTGCTCGAGTGTCACAGGATCTGGGCTCTGGCACTCTGGCTTTCCATTCCGACCCTGGTGAATATTTCCCATCGTGGGCACTGGTGGGAAGTGAAGACTGGAATGGTTAAACAGAGGAAATGCCACAGTCACCACCGGGGCAGGAGGTGAGGATGTGAGAGACAGCGGGGAGGCCCTGGTGTTCTGTTTCTGCCACTGACCGGCTGGGTGACCTGGGGCATCGCACCTCCCCGCCTTCCACCCCCCTTTGTGTGTGTCAACTGTAAATTTTTTGGGGCAAGGACTGTGTCTGTGCAGTGCCAGCACAACGGAGCCCACACACAGTCATGGAGCAGAGAGGCCTTTATTCTGTGCAATGCTAAACCTCCTCTCTCCAACCTGCTGGCAGGATCAGAGCTGTTTCCCAGTCTAAGCTGGCAATAAAGCCCTCTGTCTTGCACTGCTGTATAAAACATACAGGGTTTGCCTGAAATGGCTCTTACTCACATACAGCCCCTAAGCCCCCTCCCAGCCACACACACAACCTTCTGACATGCGTTTGGTGGTGTGCTCAACAGAGACTAGCTGGCCTGGCTGGAGGTGGGTTAGAGTCCAGGTGCCATGTTCACTCTGGTGCATAGCCAGCCCACTTTGCAGTGAGAAGATAAAAACGGCCATAGTGGGTCAGACCAATGGTCCAGCTAGCCTGGTATCCTGTCTCTGACAGTGGCCCGTGCCAGGTGCTTCAGAGGGAAAGAACAGAACAGAGCAATTATCGAGTGATCCATCCCCTGTCACCCCTTCCCAGCTTCTGGCACTCAGAGGCTAGGGACACCTAGAGCATGGGGCTGCATCCCTGCCCATCCTGGCAAATAGCCATTGATGGACCTGTCCGCCACAAACTTATCTAGATGTTTTTGAACCCCATTATAGTTTTGGCCTTCACAACATGCCCCAGCAATGAGTTCCATGGGTTAACTGTGTGTGTGTGAAGAAATACTTCTTTCTGTTTGTTTTAAGCCTGTTGTCTCTGGATGTCATTGGGTGATGCCCTGGTTCTTGTGTTATGTGAAGGGGTAAATAACACTTCTTTATTCACTTTCTCTATACCAGTCATAATTTCATAGATCTCTATAATATTCATAGATTCATAGATGATAGGACTGGAAGGAACCTCGAGAGGTCATCGAGTCCAGTCCCCTGCCCTCATGGCAGGACCAAATACTGTCTAGACCATCCCTGATGGACATTTCTCTAACCTACTCTTAAATATCTCCAGAGATGGAGATTCCACAACCTCCCTAGGCAATTTATTCCAGTGTTTAACCACCCTGACAGTTAGGATCTTTTTCCTAATGTCCAACCTAAACCTCCCTTGCTGCAGTTTAAGCCCATTGCTTCTTATTCTATCTTTAGAGGCTAAGGTGAACAAGTTTTCTCCCTCCTCCTTATGCCACCCTTTTAGATACCTGAAAACTGCTATCATGTCCCCTCTCAGTCTTCTCTTTTCCAAATTAAACAAACCCAATTCTTTCAGTCTTCCTTCCTTCCTTCATAGGTCATGTTCTCACTGGGGCTCTAACTGGGGGTAGGGACTCTGGGGTGGAATCAGAAATGAGGGGTTCAGGGTGCAGGAAGGGGCTAGAACAGGGAGTTGGAGGGGGTGAGGGCTCTGGCTGGGGGTGCGGGCTCTGGGGTGGGGCTGGGGACAAGGGGTTTGGGGTGCAGAAGGGGCTCCAGGCTGTGGGGTGGGGCCGAGGAATTTTGAGTGCGGGAAGGGGTTTCAGATGCTGATCTGCAAGCCCCCCGGGCATTCATGTAAAGAGCAGACACATCCCAGAAGGGGCCCCGAATATCCATGATACATGGCAGCCTAACTCATTCATTCCCGGGGAATTATATTACCACAGCGATAGATCTTGCACATCAGGAGCCCTGGGAAGACCCATCCCTTCTCTTCAGTCATGTCACTGTACAACTCCCAATAAACTGATGCAGCCTCTCAAATTAGAGGTGATCGCAATTAGAGAGCAAATTAAGGTCAGACAAACAATTACATAACTCAGGGACCTGGAGGACTTGATGCTAATGGACAAAACTCACAGCACTAAGAAGCCAGTGGAGAAGTCCAGGAATCCATTGAACCAGACTGGCTGAGTGGGGACCATTGTCACCAAGTACAAGGGGCCTTTGTCTGCATGGAAAGTACAAACCAAACGGCAGCTGGGAGGGTGCAGAAATGGTTGTGGAGGGCCATGTCCTGAGCCCAAGCTCCTCCCACCCCATGGGGGATGGAGTCATTTGCGTCATGACACTCTGCTTACCAAAGCTGAACTTGCAATAGATCCGGTGATGTCTCCTGGCCCTTGGAGGCACGGCTGTTTGTCTTGTGCTGGGCACTGCCAGCGCTGCCTTTGCTTAACATCTGGCAGTGTTGTTGTCTCTCCTGTCTTGGCCACTTCCAGCTCTCCCCTTTCCTAACTTGGGAGCAATTCCAGCTCTCTTGTTCTAGGCATTGCCACTTTTTTTGGGACACTGCAGAGTCTCCCGTCCTGCAGCTACCAGCTCCAATCTTCCATGGTATCTGGCTGTCTTCTCCTGGTCACAGGCATCCGGTCTCATTGGGGCATTGCTGGCTCTGCTTATTCAGGGCACTGCCATCTCTTCTCTCTCCTGGTGGCTGGGGTTAAAAGTCATGGCTCTAGAGCAGGGGTAGGCAACCTGAGGCACGCGATCTGATTTTCAGAGGCACTCACACTGCCTGGGTCCTGGCCACCAGTCCGGGGGGCTCTGCATTTTAATTTCATTTTAAATGAAGCTTCTTAAACATTTTAAAAACCTTATTTACTTTACATACAACAATAGTTTAGTTATATATTATAGACGTATAGAAAGAGACCTTCTAAAAACGTTAAAATGTATCACTGGCACGCGAAACCTTAAATCAGAGTGAATAAATGAAGACTCGGCACAGCACTTCTGAAAGGTTGCCGACCCCTGGACTAGAGCCATCGGCGAGCCACAAACATGCCCCAGCAGAGAGGATGGTCACAGGCCTTAGCTCTGCACAGGCTTCTGGCTGGCAAGCGAGGGCAGCCGTACTCGCTTAGCTAGCAGGAGAAACCCATCTCCAGGGGATGCTCGTCACATGTTGGCACCCATAGTGTGGAAGCTGTTTGCTGCCGATGGCAGTGTCTCTCTCTCGTGGGATGTAGCCACTCTCCTAGGCCCAGAGTTTGTGGGTTGGATTCATTTGGAAACTAGAGTGAATGTGTCTGAATCATAGGCCACAACAGGCTCCATCAGCACTGGAATCAGCAGGGATTGGGAGAGATTTGTGGAAATTTTACTGGAGTCTGAATAGTGACTCTAGTTTCATCCTGTAGTAAAGAGGAGCCATCCGGAGCAGATAAAATAAGAGTATACCCCGCACTCCCAAACTGCACGTTCCTCTAAGGATGGGTGGTCTTATGGTTAAGGCATCAGCCTTGGCCCCTCCACTGTGTGACCCCCGGGCAGCTCTTCTTCACTGCTCTGTGCCTCAGTTTCCCCATCCGTAAAGTGAGGATCATGATACTGGCCTGTCTCACAGGGCTGAATTCACTGATAGTTGTAAAGTGCTTTGAGATCCTCCGATGGGAAGTGCTCGAGAAGGGCAAAGCATTAAAGAGAAGAAAGTCAGTGTGGTCGAGGCACAGGACTGGAACTCAGGAGATCTGGGTTCAATCTAAAATGATGGGTGAAAACATTTCAACCATGTCTCCTAACCCCTCCCAGGACTAAGGGCTTGACCCCCAGCTCACTGAAGTTGGGGGATACTTAGGTGGAGGAATGTATTGGTAATGGGACATTGAGCCATTCATCTCTTGGCTCAGCCTCGTGTATTCCATAACTCCTTGACTGTGGAATTAACAGCAAAATACAGCCTCACTGCAGAACTGGGCTCCAGGATCTAGGCTTTCCAGACCCTGTGGTAGCAGACAAACATGCAGTGCTGTCTTCCAGGCTCTGCAGAGAGCCTCAAATGTTGGCTCTGAAAGGTGTGAATTGCCCTGTTCATCTGTTAACTTTGAAACTTGATGTTTTAACGCTCAACACAATTATGTGTGTCACTATGTAAATCCACCTCAGAACTAATGGGCATTATTACTGAATATCTCGGCTGAGAATTTAAGGAGAGACCAATATGGAAGCTAAACTCTCCTTTTGACTCTGAGAAGAAGTCTATCCAGGTATAAGCGCCGATTCCGTGGGTGCTCTGGACCTCTAGCACCCCTGGAAAAAAAATAGGGGGTGCTCAGCACTCACCAGCCACAGCTGTTTGGCAGGGCCGCTGATCAGCTGTTTGGTGGCTGGCAGGAGGTGCTTGGAGGAGGGCAGACAGCAGTGAGCGGATGCGGGCAAGGAGGCCTTGGAAGAAGGGGCAGAGCGAGGGCAGGGCCTCTAGGGAGGGGGCAGAGCCTCAGGGCAGAGCGGGGGGTGCAGTACCCACCAGGCAAAATAAAAGTCAGCACCTGTGTATTCAGGATGGAAACTGGCTGACTTGCCTAATTTTGCATGCTGCTGCCAAGCTGTACCTGTTGAGTGGATGAAAAGAGGATTTCAGTTTCCAGGGCTGCCAGCATAGCACCTTTCACAAGCATTAAAACTCATTTAAGAAGCCAGCAGTGATTCATGACCTTATCAGAACGCTGTCATGAAAAGTGTAGCCTTTCTAATCACTGCCTGCCTAGGAACTGCATTGTATTACAGACACGGCATGGATCACTGGACCTTGGGTCTACGCTGTCCGCCTGAAGAGCTAGGAGATGATTTTCATCAGGGATACTGGCATTTCATAATGGTTGAGTGTGTCTGACAAGAAAAAAGCAGTCATTCTGAGTCTAAGGAACTCCGCTGATTACAACCTAATCCACTTCAGGTTACTTACAATAATAAGGGCATTATATATTGTAATGGGAAAACTGTGATGAAACTGCAAGCCATTGCAAAGTGATTCAAATTGCTCTAGAGATGCAGGGGGATATTTTTAAAAGCACCTCAGGGATCATGTGACTCGTGCTCCCTTAGCTGCTGCTGAAAATCTGCCCCACAGTCTCATTGAGAAAGGAGTTCAGATGCTAGAATGCAAAAGCAGCGTTGCCAACCCTCATGACTGTATCACGAGTCTCATGATATGCGATGTTCTTACAGCCCCAGCAGGTGTTGGGGCAGGTTTGGTTTGGTTTTTAATTTCCTGGGAATTATCAGATTTTATTTTAAAATTTTAAAAACAGGAGAAAATTGGTAAAGGCCACAAGTGAAGGGCAGCAGGTGAAGGGTGCTTGGTTCTCACAGGGGCCGGGGCCCATTGCTGCCAGGGATGGGGGAGGGGTGCCCGGTGCTCACAGTGGTCAGGGATGGCTGGGAGGGGTGCCTGGTTCCACAGGGGCCGGGGATAGAAATAAGGTGCCCATTGCTGCCAGGGGTGGGGGAGGTGTTCCCGGTGCTCATGGTGGTCAGGGATGGCTGGAAGGCCCAGGACTCATGGAGAGGGGTGCCCAGTACCCAGGAGGGACAGGGGCACTTGCCATGTGGCAGTAGAGGAAGGCGTCAGCTCCCTGCACTGGTCGGGCAGTCTCAGCTGCCAGAACCTGACTCTCTGCCCTTCTCGCTCCCCACCCCTCACGAAGGAAGCGGACGGGTCAGGGCCCGGAGGGGTGCGGATGTACAGCCCCTCCCCCAGCTAGACAGAGCCTCCTCCTGACTGCAGCCATTCAACACAGCCCCATCCACTTCCCTTGCAAAAAATTCCTTTGTGACCCAGTGTGCCTGGGGCAGCCCTCACTGAAAATGCCAAGGGCAGAGAAGGCTGCAAAAAACAGAGCAGATTCTCCCCAAAACTGGTGGTTAACACTGAAGTTAGACTCACTAGCCAGTCACAAACTGTGCTCCCGATCTCCCACACTGGTTATCAAGAAATAAAAAATGAAAGCACACAGCCCCCTTTATTGCATTCCAGTTCTCTGGCTCCCGATGAGCACATAGGTCCAGTACAGTGAGAAATTATTTAAAAACTCTGCTGACTATACAAAATGTTCTTCTGGCCCCAAAGGGCCAGACACATTACCAGGTCAATATTAGTTTGGATCTTACCCGAACTATCACGCTGCCAGTCAATCCTTTAGTAACTAAAAATAAAGATTTATTATAGAAGAAAGAACGAGAAGAGAATTGTTAAATGGTAAAACAATCAGATACATACATAAGACTACAAAGTCCATATATCAGGTTCTTAGCGGTGTTGGTGAGTTTGCTGGCTTGAAAGTCCTTCTTGAACACATCCACAGCTTAGACGGGTCTATCAGTCCTTTGTTCAGAGCTTCAGTTCATAGAAAAGTTACTCCAGAGGTGAGAAGCAGGAATGAAGACAAAATGGAGATAATGCAGCTGCCTTTTATAACTTTTCCCATGAGGCTTGTACTTCCTTTGTCTTCAGGAGCACATGGCATGGAAAAACCTCGGATTCCCCTGTCCATAGGCATGTCCCTATAAGTCTGCTGACTCCTACACACCACAGTACAAATAAGTGATGGTCACGTTAACACCACCCTATTCTGAAAACCCACCAACCTCTATGCCTACCTTCATGCCTCCAGCTTCCACCCCGGACACACCACACGATCCATCATCTACAGCCAAGCGCTGAGGTACAACACATCTGGTGCAACCCCTCAGACAGAGACCAACACCTACATGATCTTCACCAAGCAGTCTCAAAACTACAATATCCGCACAAGGAAATAAGGAAACAAATCAACAGAGCCAGAGGTGTACCCAGAAGCCTCCTGCTACAAGACAAGCCCAAGAAAGAAACCAACAAAACTCCACTGGCCATCACCTACAATCCTCAGCTTAAACCTCTCCAACGCATCATCAGTGATCTACAACCCATCCTGGACTATGATTCTTCGCTTTCACAGACTTGGGAGGCAGGCCAGTCCTCGCCCACAGACAACCTGCCAACCTTAAGCATATTCTCACCAGTAACCACACACCACACCATAACAACTCTAACTCAGAAACCAATCCATGCAACAAACGTCGATGCCAACTCTGCCCACATATCTACACCAGCACCACCATCACAGGACCTAACCAGATCAGCTACAACATCACCGGCTCATTCACCTGCACGTCCACCAATGTTCTATATGCCATCATGTGCCAGCAATGCCCCTTTGCTATGTACATTGGCCAAACTGGACAGTCACTACGTAAAAGGATAAATGGACACAAGTCAGATATCAGGAATGGCAATATACAAAAACCTGTAGGAGAACACTTCAACCTCCCTGGCCACACAATAGCAGATGTAAAGGTAGCCATCTTACAGCAAAAAAACTTCAGGACCAGACTCCAAAGAGAAACTGCTGAGCGTCAGTTCATCTGCAAATCTGACACCATCAGATCAGGATTAAACAAAGACTGTGAATGGCTTTCCAACTACAGAAGCAGTTTCTTCTCCCTTGGTGTTCACACCTCAACTGCTAGAAGAGGACCTCACCCGCCCTGATTGAACTAACCTCGTTATTTCCAGACTGATTCTTGCCTGCATATTTATACCTGCCTCTGGAAATTTCCATTACACGCATCTGACGAAGTGGGTATTCACCCACGAAAGCTTATGTTCCAATACATCTGTTAGTCTATAAGGTGCCACAGGACCCTCTGTGACTCATAAGGTGAGTCCCTGGCTTTTTTCAATGGGTTCATTGGACAGATACTGTCCCTCGATGGGCCATCAAGCAGGCTTAGTGCTGATGCCATCCTGTCTGAGGGGGTCACCCAGAAACACAGCACAAGTTTGGAAATACAGATCTAGCGGGGTAGCCGTGTTCTCTAACTCACAATACAAACGTGAGACAAACATATAAACAAGATGATCGTACTTTGCAAATCATAACGTTTTCACTGACACCTTACATGGCATATCTCGTAAGATTTCTTGCAACTTTATAATATTGGTATTAATAATATTATATAAAGTGTCTCTTATTCCATACAGTGTCACATCCCTGGTCCCAAATAAGCAAAAATGTGGGTGAAAATGGGTCAAACCCCAAATACTGGCTCTTTCAAAAACCAGGACAGTCTCAGGGAAAAAATCAGTAAATACCAATAATGAGGGGCTTTAAAAGTAAGGGACAGCCAGGGTGTGCCAGGCTGGCTTGGATGTGCCAAGCTGCTGGGCATTGAGATTTGGCCCCAGGTGTACCTGGTATATGGGCAATAACTTAACTTCCTCTGTGTCCTGTCCTCCCAGGGGCAGGATTGTTTCCACTGAGAGAGGAGAGAAGCTGGAGCGGGAGAGGCTGAAAAGAAACAGCCCATAGAAAGTTATAGGAAGAATTGTACTGGCTGCCAGCCCATTTATCACCAGTCTCCCATCAGGTAATCCTGCTGCCCTGGGACTAGAGAGGGCCCTGCTGTAGTAAATGGCAGTGCGTTGGTAGGTGCTTTCGAAATATGTATAACATGAGTAATAACAGTTGGTAGTAATCCATAATTGACATTGAATTTGTAATAATATTCTTGTATCTGATGCACTGGGAGGCTGCATCTTTCCCCAGCAGTGGGATGGGCAAATGGTCTCACAGTGCTTTTCAATAGCTAGCTACTATGATCCTGTATGTCAGAGGCTGGTCACTGACCTGGCTGTCAGTTAACACCAGGATGGCTGTTTCAGCCACACCATTGGTGCAGGTGCAGCCTGCTGGTGAGTGGTTCTGTGTCCGAGCCCAGAGGATATGAATCTGCTACAGGCCCAGCTGGACAATTGTAGCTGAAGCTGGTGCAATCCTGGTGAGTTGGCCGAGATGGTAACCCGGGAGGCAAAGGGTTTCCAAAATGACTCCTGACTCTGGGGGCCTCCATTTTTGAGACACTTGAAAGGGGCTGATTTTATGAGGGCGGGTTCAGGGTTCTCAGCATTTTTGGAAAACCAAGTCCCTTGAAGGTATCTCAGATTGGCACCCAAAACGTGAGGCCCCCCCAATCCCCAGTCGCTTTGGAAGTTGTTGGTCCTGGGGTGCTGCTGCTCAGATTAAAATAACCTGACTTTGTAAAATGAAATAACGTGGGAGATTTTTGTGCCAAATTTTAAAATGCAAGAGCCCAGAGTTGCACCCCCAGAGCCAAACACACACAGGCCAACGCCAGTGACTATTGTTGTCAGTAGGAGACCAGAATTAGACCCACAGGAATAAAATTCAGTCCTCCACACAGAGGGCCCATGCAAGCCTTGTGCACAACCTTGTGCAGCTTTATGCCTTGGGAGCAATTTCACCCATAGTGCAATGGGGTGACGCAGTGGGGAACTACCTCTGGGAAAGGGGTGATTGTGGGTGCTCACTCATTGGGCACCCAGTTGCTGAGTGACCTTGGGCACGTTGCTGAGCCCCAGTTTCCCCAACTGGAATACGTTACCCTGCTGGAAAACCCACAGATGAAAAGTGCTCTGTGGTCTGGGGATGATTTTTATTTATGACGAGATGTTAATAGCCTATTGGAAAACCAGTACTTACAGCCCCCAGCCTCCGTCTCGGCCATGGACTGTCCACAACAGTGCAGGGCTAGTGCATTATTCCAAGGAGTATTTCACAGAAGGCTGCATTTTTCTAGCCCCTCGGGAATGATTAGTTGAAAGCCCCCCACTCCATTTTGGGCGCTCCCATGGGCGTTGCTGGGAACAGGAGCAGCAGGCAGCAGTGAAGTTGTTAGCTTGCTGGTAAATTACTGAGCATGAGGCGCTCCCAGTGCTGCTTTCCAACGGCATTGAAAGACGCAAGGCCCCTGAAGTCCGCACTGGGCTAAGTTGGAGAGGAAAATACACTTCAATCAAATCCTCTCCCTTCTCTCTGAAGGCATGATGGTCTGAGAGCTAACCTCTAACGATCAGACCAGGTATCCATCCAGCCTGAGCCTTCAGCACACACTGTCCCATTTGATCCTCCACTTTCTGCCAGGCACACTGAACTGGGGATATTTCTGTCATAGCCAGTCACAGGAGAGCAACATCAAGGGAAGGTGAATACGCAAGCCCATTATGCTGTAGAACGTATTAGCCCCTTGCACTTCTACAGGTCTTTGCTTCAGAGGGCCTCGAAATGCTTTCTGAGCTGCAGTTAACAAAACCGACTATCTTCTGACTCTGCTCCGCAGAGAGGTGAGGATTGCCCCCATTTTACAGATGGGGAAACTGAGGCATGGAGCTATGACATGACTCGCCCAAAGTCTGATGGTGAATCAGTAGCAGAGAGAGGAATAGAAGTCCGGTGTCCCAGCTTCCAGTCCACTGATCTAGCCACTAAACCTCATGATTGCCCTATATGCTACCTGGGGCCAGATTCTGGTCTCAGCTGCACCGTGCACATCCAGAGGGCCTAATTCTCCACTGCCAGCCATGCCCCCTCCCAGTGTAATCGGCTCCCTCGCTTCCCTGGCCTGCCTATATTCTCTCTCCACAGCCCCACCCACACTGCTGCCCCCCCAGGCCAGAGCCACTGTGGAGGTGGCAGAGGGTTAGGGTGACCAGACAGCAAATGTGGAAAACCAGATGGGGTGGGGGTGGGGGTAATAGGAGCCTGTATAAGAAAAAGACCCAAAAATCAGGACTGTCCCTATAAAATCGGGACATCTGGTCACCCTACAGAGGGTACAGCCAGCTCTGCGGGGGCCCCCTACAGCAGGGAGCGTTCCCCAGAGGGGCCGTAGGTCTGCCCTGCAGTCACATTGCCCCAGGTTAGCAGGTGCAAAGGGGCCATAGAGCAGCAATGAATTAGGCCCCTTTGGTCCCACTGTCTGGCACTCTGAAATCAGTCAGGGCTGGGCTGCACTATAACTTCCTGCTGTTGAACGCTTCAAACCCTGATGGGTGAAAAGGACGTTTTGTTCCATGTCTCTAGCTCTGCTCTCGCTGCACCGTCCAACACAAACGTTAGTGTTGCTCCCAGGCTTGGGAATCTGGGAGTGTCACTTAGTGCTAAACATTCCTTGAACTGCCACCTTCCCCTCCCCTGTGAATGCCGTTCACTGCCACGGGCCGGGCACACTGCCAGCGTCCGTCCTCCCCCTGCTGAAGCCCTGCAGAATCGCTCCCAGTCTGGGCCATTCAAGACTCTCTTAGTATAATCTCTCTGGCTCCTCATTCTCAGTGTCATTTCACAGGAGTGAAAACCAGCATGGCCTACGTCCTCGGAGGGATTATAGGCCTGGATTTCAGCTGGAGTTGGGTGCCCAAATACCTTGGAGGCTCCGGGCCTAAAGCTTATGTTAGTCACTATAGGGTGAGTCACCCCAGAGAGGAGACCAGCTAGCCCTGGTCTTTTGGGAGTGCCCAGACCAGAACCCCCTTGTGCTTGGCACTGTCCAGACACAGAAGCAAGAGTCTCTGCTCCGAAGAACAGACCATCTCAAGGCTCACGCGCCACTTAAGCCTTCCAAATAGGGTTGAAGTTGCACTTAACTGGGACAGGGACCTGGAGCTGGGACCTTTATGAGCATCAAAGGTTACACTTGCCTGTAAGTTGCTCTTGGCGCTTGGATGCTGCAGGGCAGACACATGCAGCAATGCTGAGCTGGAGATTCACCTGGTGGGGCCAGAGTTTGGAATGCACTCAGGCGCGGATCCTTCAAGGGGGATCAGTGGGAGGTAGGCTCAGAAAATAGGATCTGGGCCTCAGCTCCCATTCAGGACCAAAATAAGGGCCAGGGTTGCAGAAGTGCTCAGCTCCCAGCCAGCTTTTCATAAAAGCTCAGCAGCACCCTGTGAAAATACTGTCCCTAGTGAACACACCTGACTCTGGTGCCCCCGAGCTCTGGGGTTCTCTGGTGGGGCATGCTCCCCACCCCGGGAAGAGCTGAATTAGCCGGGGGGGCCCAATCAGCAGTTAAGCTCCAAGCAGGGGAGATGTAGGCTGAGTGGAAGGCACTAATTAGAAGAAAGCCTGCCTGAGGGACCAGACAGGGTTTCTGTAAAGCCAGGGGCTGATTCCAGGGAAGACGCCTGCAGTCTCTCTCCCTGAGATAAGGGAGAAGGAAGGGGGTGGGTGATAGGAGGGCCCTAGAAGGCCTAAGAGAGAGGGGTCTGATGAGGAAGGCTGGTGAAGGAGAAGCTTAAGGCTCAGCAGAAAGTAGTCCAGGGAAGAAAGCAGTAAGATTGGTAAAAACCCAGAACTTAGCTTCTCACTGGAGGGCCTGGTTCCCCTGCCATCCGATGCAGAGCTGTGTGGCTTGGGGCAGTGACAGGGACTGCCTGAGTCTCTGCGGGAGTGACACAGTCCGGGCAGCAGGCGTGAGGGCCTGAACCACAGGAGACCTAACAGAAAACCAACAAAGAGACATGCCGCACATTTCATGTGTTTTACTAAATGGCAGTTACTGCGGTTCTCGATTCCAACTCGCCGAGGTCTCCAAATACCTGGGAGGGAGCATATGCACTGGAATGTCTTTGCTGAATGCTAGTGCATGTCAAGAATGGCTCTTTATTCCTGGCCAGGAGAACTTGTTACCAGAACCTGCAAAATACACATTGCGGGTTAAATAACGAGCCTGGCTTGGGAAATGAGTCAAGAGCTGCTGAGAGGGTTTTTTGCTGCCAAACGCACCCCCTGGGGTTACTTTTATCCCTGTGTGATTTCTTTGTAACTAATCTGCTAAAAACTTTATTCCTTGCCTGGTATTTCAGGGCAAGGTCAGTGTTAATGCTCCAACACAGCATCACAAGGGCAGCTGAGTGCTGATTTGATATGAAAATATTTCATTACACAGGAATGCCTCTGTATCGGGGCTAATGCCGGAGCTTAGCGCAATCGTGGCAGCTAATAAAATGTGTCTCCTTGTTAACGGGGAGACTTTGCCACTGTGTCTCTAAACGAGAGACTTTTCTGGTTCTATTATTGACATTTTCAGCCCCGTGAGAGGCTACAAACTCACTGCACTGAATACAGAAACAATTGTATTTCTTAAGTAGCCCGCAGGAAGGCATGGCTTTATCCCGCTTTCCTGCCAGAGGCTGGCAGGATGAACCTCCTCCGAGCCTGGGGCTTTGTTCAAGAGTTGAGCTCTGCAGAAAGGTTTGCTCAGCTCTGGGATGACAATGGAAAAGTGCACAGACGCCCCTGGAAGAGCCAGGAGTTAGCTTAGCTTGCACAGCTGCCTGTGGCAAGGGCTCTCTTCCCAGGCTGGTTTCCCATCATGGCTTCTTCGGCCTTTGGAATGAGTGACTCATGCCCGGGCGGGGACTGGAGTCTGAAACATGAAGCCAAATCCTGGCCTTCTACCTTACACATAGCAGCTTTGATCTGAGAACGGGACTCTTTGAAGAGCAATTCAATAGCAGGAAAGACGGTTTTGTTTCTACTAGACCATGGAGACACGAGTCTCTCATGGAAGCGTAGCCAGGGTAATGAGCCATGCCCAACGGCCGAACCTGTGTTAACCTGATCACCCTAAACACGAGGCCTGGCAGTAGCAGTCCTGAAGCGCCATGCTCGGTGGCCCGCCCCTGGCAGACGCAGCAAGAGTTTCCAGTGAGCACCACCTGGAGAAACCAGGCTAGAAAAACATCCCCAAAACAGACAAGGAAATATCCGCTGGGAACATGTTACAGGGCAGAGGGACGGACCCCAGGGTATAGAAGTGGGGTGCTAGGGAGGTGGAGCGGGGCATCCACTGAAGGAAACAGAGAACCAGTGGGCAGCCATGATGCCCAGTCCTGATCCTCAATCCTGCTCCCTATGCCCACATCCCGACTCTGATATCCCACCCACAAACAATCCATCTCCTTTTACATCCCCTGCTACCACCACTGCTGCTCTGTGTCTTGTCCTTTCCCACCACCTTCCCATGCCCTACAACCCTGGCTGTCCCATCCCACACTTCCATTGCTGCCCCCATCTCTGCAGCTCCTCACCACTTCTTTTAAAAGACACGGAAACTCCACCCTCCTAAACTCTATGATCTTAGAGTTCAGCTTGTTCAAATGCATTTCAGCTGTTAAAAATCAAGGAAGCCACCTGCTAAGATAATATTAACATCCTCCCAGCACCACAATACTCGGACACAAACACTCTCCTAGGCTCCACAACAAAGTCCCTTTCAGTTCTAATCTAGAACCACACACAATACACCCATGTGATTCCTGACTATCCCGCTCACATGCAGAACCTCCGCTCCACCCCCTGCACTGATGGGTCTGTTGGGAAGATTTCGGAGCCTGGCAGGTTTAGCCTTTGAGCACTGGCTGCTTCCCACCTCCGTTCACTTGTGCACGCTGTAGCCTGCCGCTGAGCGTCGGGTGCCCTGAACTCCAGCCTGGCACTCCCAGGAGCAGCCCGCAGGCAGCATGGTCAGGCAGGGCGTGTGCCGATGAATAGGAAACAAGTAGCAGCAGGGTGCTGGAGAGCTGCGTAGAAACTCATCACTTAGGAGTCAATTCTGCACCCCCTTCTCGTGCTGATGGCCCATAGTCAGGGAGGGGGAGTCTCTCAAGTGACAGCAAGGGAGCAGGGCCTGACTTGCCAGCACACTGGTCCAGAATGCCTCATTAGGTTTAATTCTGCCAGTCTGTGGCTTTTTAGATGAGCTCCCACTGTTGGTTAAGGGGGTGCTCTGGGGCCGGACAATACCCCTTGCAACAGCTGCAGGTGTCAGTGGGAAACGGCTCACCCACAAGAGCAGTCTGGGTTTGCGGACGTTGCGTCTCACCCCACACGTCAGCAAAGAGCTGTGTCACTGAGATAACCGGGCCCCGGGCTGCAGAGTCGCATTCTCAGCCCCACTGCTGGCTGCAGAGCCATCATACCCAGTGACCTTCCGCCGGGCCCTGCTGCCCGCGGTGCCTCCCCACCATGAGCTCACGTCTTGTCCAGCCAAAGGCTGTGTTGGCAACTTGCCAGGAGCCTCAGCAGCACCAAAATTTGCAACTAATAGAGCCTAAATCTTCAATGTAAGAGTGAAGCCTGCAAAGATGACAGGCCCCAGAATGCAGCAGAGCTTGGATGCTGAGATCAAGATGGAGCAGAGTCTGCTGGGATACGCAGGGCCTCCTTCTCATCCCGGACGTACACTGCAGTAACCCCATGGGCTTGGCTGGAATTACTCCTGCTCCTGGGCGCTGCTGTGAGGGGAGGAGCTGAGCTCCAGTTCCCAGAGACTTTGGAAGCCCTCGTTGCTACGGATAAGAGTGGCCACAGGTTGAATGTTTAAACTCACACAGGCCCCATTGGGCCAACCCCTTGGCTGCCCCAGCTATCTCGGCTGTCTTTGATGTTTTCTACTGGAAGCCTGAAAAGCACTTGCTGATATATCGGCCCAGCTTAGCCTCTGGATCCAGCCACCAGCATGTTTCAAAGGGAGGAATTTTAATTGCCTGCATCATTAACACAGGTGGTAAATAGTTGCTTGGAGCCCAGTTGCAGCCAGCAGGACCTCCCCAGCATCATTGCTGGGGTCTTGAGAACGAGTCACTGCAAAGCCAGGTTACAGGCTGGGGGGCGATTGAAGGGAATGTTCCCTCCCAAAAGTTTGGTCAACACTTCGTGACGGCCCTGTTTGTCTTTCTGAACCAAGCTGTTTTGTCCACACATTTGGCCTGAGGTCTAATCTTACATTTAATCCTTTTGTAGTGGGGGTAGGAGTCCTTTTAAATGTGAACCCGCTAGTGGGCCTCTCTGTGCTGTAGAAGCTGCCAGAGTCGCAGTGTGTGCGTAGCTGGGCTTGGCATGTTGTGCAGAGTTGGCAAACAGCGTTCTGGAGACCCCACTGTGTCCGGGGGGTTCCTCCGTATTCGTATTGTTGTGTAAAGAACAAAAGGCACAAGCTCCTTGCCCTGAGCGGGGATGTGCTCCCTCCCTCGTGTAGATCCTCACTGGGACAGATTGAATTTGATTAATGGCACATGAATTATGAAAACTCACTGAAAAATGTCATTATGATCGAGCGAGGCAGCGGAGCTGAAAAGCTAGTTAGAAGACGCTGTTAGTTCTGTCAAGGAGGGTGAGAGTCAGAGAAAGTGAAAAGCAACAGAGGGTGCTGTGGCACCTTTGAGACTAACAGAAGTATTGGGAGCATAAGCTTTCGTGGGTAAGAACCTCACTTCTTCATTTGCATCTGAAGAAGTGAGGTTCTTATCCACAAAAGCTTATGCTCCCAATACTTCTGCTAGTCTTAAAGGTGCCACAGGACCCTCTGTTGCTTTTTACAGATTCAGACTAACACGGCTACCCCCGATACAGAGAAAGTGAAGTTAATCTAAAGTCTTTTCCCCCTAATCCCTTGCGTGTTTCTCTTCTCTGTGTTCACTTGAGACCCGAGGCAGCTCCGGATTTAAGAGTTTATTTTACTCGTGGTTTAGGGACTAAGCCAAGGTTGTTTAAGGTGTGCTCTGGAGCAAGGCTCCCTGTAACCCTTGTCTGTGGAACCACCAGTCCCAGAGAGGGTGCGGCAGCCTGGGGGCAGTGGGGCACCGGAGCCCTGCTCACTAGAGCTGCTCCCAGGAGGAAAGGACTTCTCGGAGTCATCCTCTGCTCACAGCTAAGGAGGCCTGCGCCCAAGACTGGCCTCAAATCCTTAGACCAGATTGTCACTGCAGCCCCAGCCTTGAGCAAGGGTCGCTGTGCGACTACACCACCCAGAAACGCCGCCCTGGCGTCTCCTTGCTCCTGAGGGGCTGCCATGTACTCTGGTCTAGACCAGCACATGCCCTGTGCTAGCTCACCTCCCCTGGCCTGTGAATGAGTGTCTGCCCCTTCCCTGCTCACTGGCTCCACATTGAGCAGATGATAGCCTGCTGTCCTCCCACACCTGGACCCCAAAATCCTGGGTTGCCAGCATGGGGATGAAAGGGCAATTCTCATTCCCCCTGCAGACAGTCTGCCCCATGGCCTATGGGCTCCCTCCTGCTCATTAAGGTCTGGGTGGTGTGACAAAGTTCCTCCTCTATCTTGGTGGGTCCTGCGCTTATTGGTGGATTTTCTTGCCTCAGAGATTCACCATGTGGGTTGGGGAACAGCCCAGAGACCTTCCCCTCTGGAAGAACCCACAGTCCAGGTCAATTGGGAGGTTCGGTGGGAACGCGGGTCCACCCTGTATTCCGGGTTCCAGCCCAGGGTCCTGTGGACTGCAGCTGTCTGTAGTGCCTACTGTAACAGCTGCATGACAGCTACAACTCCCTGGGCTACTTCCCCATGGCCTCCTCCAGACACCTTCCTTATTCTCACCACAGGACCTTCCTCCTGGTGTCTGATAACGCTTGTGCTCCTCAGTCCTCCAGCAGCACACCCTCTCACTCTCAGCTCCTTGCACCTCTTGCTCCCAGCTCCTCACACTCACACCAGAAACTGAAGTGAGCTCCTTTTAAAACCCAGGTGCCCTGATTAGCCTGCCTTAATTGATTCTAGCAGCTTCTTCTTAATTGGCTCCAGATGTCCTAATTAGCCTGCCTGCCTTAACTGGTTCTAGCAGGTTCCTGATTACTCTAGTGCAGCCCCTGCTCTGGTCACTCATCCAGTGACTAGTATATTTGCCGTCTACCAGACTCCTGTACCCAACTGATCTGGGTCTGTCACAGTGGGTGTCAAAGGGTGTGCCTGCCCTGTGGCACCCCCTGTTGGCCAAGCATGGCTCTGCAGCACCCTGCTTCAATTTCCCCTTCACAGGTTGACAGGAAATATCCAGAAAGACTTGTATCCAATCACAAACCCCTTTCTTGGGGCCTGGTTTATTAACCCGCAAGTAAAGTCAAACCCAAAACAAAGTCTCACTCTCCCCCTGGGCGCAGTGAGGGTTGCCAGCCCTCCAGGTTTGTCCTGGAGTCTCTGGGAACTAAAGATCAATCTCTAATTAAAGATTGTGTCATGTGATGAAACCTCCAGGAATACGTCCAACCAGAAATGGCAACCCGGGCACAGCCCCTGCTCCCTGAGACCTGCCCAGCTCCAAGCTTCTCTGCTAGGCACAAATTCCAGTCCTCCCAGGCTCTGCTCAGTCTCTCTCCTTCGCGGTCAGGGGGTTGTCCTCATCTCCTTCTTAGGCCGGTGTGTCTGGACTCTCAGCCATTCCTCCTGGATTCATAGACTCCAAGGCCAGAAGGGATCATTGCGATCACCTAGTCTGATCTCCTGTACAGTACAGGCCAGAGACCTGCCCCACGACCACCCCTAGAGCAGAGCTCTGAGAAAACCAGCCAATCTGTAGTTAAACACTTCCAGTAATGGAGAATCCACCACAATGCTTGGTAAGTTATTCCAATGGTTAATTCCCCTCCCTGTCAAAAGTGCACCTTGTTTCCAGTCTGAATTCGTCCAACTTTAGCTACCAGCCGCTGGGTCACATTAGAATGTTCTCCGCTAAACTGAAGAGCCCTTTATTAGATATTTATTCACCATGTAGATACTTATAGACTGAAATCAAGTCACCCCCACTAAATAGATAGACTCAAGGATCTCAATCATTATCAGGCAGGTTTTCCAATCCTTCAGTCATTCTCGTGGCTCTTCTCTGGACCCGCTCCAATGTATCAACATCCTTCTTGAACTGTGGGCACAGAACTGGAGCCAGGATTCCAGCAGCAGTCGCACCAGTGCCAAGCACAGAGGTAAAATAACCTTTCGATTCCTACTCAAGATTCCCCTGTTCACGCTTCCCAGGATCCCATTAGTCCGTTTGGCCACAGCGTCACACTGGGAGCTCATGTTCAGCTGATTACCCACCACAACTCCCATCATTTTCAGAGTCTCTGCTTCCCAGGATAGTCCCCCATCCTCGAAGTATGACGCGCATTCTTTGTTCCTCTTGCAGCTTCCCCGGCTGATTCCTTCAAGAACCCTTTCAGCAGCTTCCCCAGCTCTGCAGCAGCTCTTAGGGACTTGGATGTTGCAATGCTAATCATTGTGGCGCCTAACTTTTAAGTGCCTAGAAAATCACAAGAATAACACAAAGCCTGAGTTTGGCACCACGGCTCCCTCCTCAATGAGTCGGGGAGAGACAGACGCATAAGGATGTGTCCACAAAAGCCAGCACGCTAGGCAAGAAGCCACCGAAACTAGTCAATGAGAGATGCCAATGACAGGGTGTGTGCTAAGTCCCGCCCCCTCACAGAGGCTGGCACCAGCCTCTGGGCTGCAGGGAGGTTGTAACAATGCGGTTCTGGTGGGACCCAACTGAGAATGCCAATTCAGGACCAATCACTTAAAACAGGGCAGTTACAGCCCAAGGGTGGGGTTTTTCTACCTCTAAGGCAAACCAAACCAGCCAGCCAAAGAGGACTTTGGTCTCACCCCACTGGCTAACCACAAGTCACACAAGCAATTCCCTCAGACACTCCAGTTTCCCAGTATCCCCACCAGTGCCACTCGTTATGGGGACAAATGGTTATGAAAACCAATACCCCATTAAAAGAAAAAAGGTTCTCCCGATCCCAAAGGACCAAGCCCCAGACCCAGGTCAATATACAAATCAGATGTTACCCACAAATCACGCTGTTGCCAATCCTTTAGAATCTAAAATCTAAAGGTTTATTCATAAAAGGAAAAAGATCTAGATGAGAGCTAGAATTGGTTAAATGGACTCAATTACATACAGTAATGGCAAAGTTCTTGGTTCAGGCTTGCAGCAATGATAAAATAAATTGCAGGTTCAAATCAAGTCTCTGGAACATCCCCAGCTGGGATGGGTCATTCAGTCCTTTGTTCAGAGCTTCAGTTTGTAGCAAAGTTCCTCCAGAGGTCAGAAGCAGGATTGAAGACAAGATGGAGGAGAGGCATCAGTCTTTTATAGTTTTTACCGGGTGTAAGAACACCTCTTTGTCCTTAATGTGGAAAATTACAGCAAAATGGAGTCTGGAGTCACATGGGCCAGTCCCTGCATACTTTGCTGAGTCACAAGGCGTATTTGCCTTCTCTCCATGGGTCAACTGTATAGCTGATGGTCCTTAATGGGCCATCAAGCAGGCTAGGCAGAGCTAACACCAACTTGTCTGGGGTATCACCCAGAAGCATAGCATAAGTTTGAAATACAGACAGTATAGCGCCAATATTCATAACTTCAACTACAAAATTGATACACACATACAGACAGCATAATTATAACCAGCCACCCACAACCTTGTCTTAGACACCTCATTTGACCCCCTTTATACAAGATTTGGTGCCACTACAGGACTTTGGTTGCAACCATGTTCTATATGGTCCCAGATTATATCAATAATGTCACAGAGGTGCCTAGCTCTGTTTAGCAGTCCACAAACAGGAACACCATGTCAGAATATCCCACAGCTCAATGCTTAGCGCACTCTTGTGGGAGGTTGGAGACCCCTCCAATCCTACCTCCTCCTCTGGCAGAGAGGGGAGTTGAACCTTGGTCTCTCACATCCCAGGCAGGTGCTCTAACCACTGGGCTAAAAGTTATAAAATGGGCACTACCTTCTTTTCCTCTGGCTGCATTCTGAATGTGGCCTGATCTGGTCACCAGCCTAGTGGATTGGACCCTGCATGTGACTGAATATCTAGACTATCCTGGTTCATGAATCGCTGTGAGGCTTAGGCAGGAGATAGGTGGCCGGATGCCTAGAGGCAGAGATATAGGTACCTTGGGAGTTTTTACCCTAGAAAGTTAGACGCTGTGTGAGTTAGGCACCTACAGGGTTCGGCAGGAATTTGTGGATCTCAGTGGAGCCAAAACTGGGAGTTGGGCGCCTAAGTACCTCTGTGGATCTGGGCCCAGGTGTGTGTCCTTAAACCCAGCTGGCCAACAGGTAATCTGTGATAGTAGGGTTCCATCTTAAGAACATAAGAATGGCCATACTAGGTCAGACCAATGGTCCATCTAGCCCAGTATCCAACAGTGGCTGGTGCCAAGTGCTTCAGAAGGAATGAACAGAACAGGGCAATTTATCGAGTGATCCATCCCCTTTGCGACCAGTCCCAGCCTCTGGCAGTCAGAGATTTAGTGTTGTGTTGCATCCCTGATGATCTTGGCTAATAGCCATTGATGGATCTTTCCTCCATGGACTTCGCTAATCCTTTTTCAAACCCAGTTATACTTTTGGCCTTCACTACATCCCCGACAACAAGTTCCATAGGTTGGTTGTGTGTTGTGTGAAAAAGTACTTCCTTTTGTTTGTTTTAAACCTGCTGCCTATTAATTTCATAGGGTGACCCCGGTTTGTGTGTTACATGAAGGGGTAGATAACACTTCCCTATTCACTTTCTCCACACTAGTCATGATTTTATAGACCTCTCTCATATCCCCCCTTAGTCGTCTCTTTTCCAAGGTGAAAGTCCCAGTCTTATTAATCGCTCCTCAGAAAGAAGCTGTTCCCTACTCCTAATCATTTTTGTTGCCTTTCTCTGTATTTTTTCCAATGGTGATATATCTTTTTTTGAGATGGGGCAACCAGAACTGCACACAGTATTCAAGGTGTGGGTGTACCATGGATTTATACCAGGGGTGGGCAAACTATGACCTGCAGGCCGCTTCCGGCCCATCAGACGTTTTTATCCGGCCCTTGAGCTACCACCAGTGAGTGGGCTTGGGAACTTGCCCTGCTCCGCCTGCCCTGTGCTCCCCAGCCCCCGACTCACAATTCCCTTGATGAGCACCATCTTCCGGCACACAGAGCTACACTGCGCAGGCGCGACTTCACCGCGCCGTCTCCGGGATCAGAATCCTGCCCCTGCACGGCAGCCCCGCCCCCAATGCGGCAGTGCACCCAATCCCCTCCCCGTCTCCTATGGCCCCACCCTCAAGAGCCTTGAAACCACCCAGGGGCCGCCCCTGTCACAGCTAGGGTGCCTCCACCCATGATGGTGCCTGGTAAAGCTGCCTTGGTGTCACTGCCAGCAGGGCCACTAGGAGTCCCCGGTACCACCCTGTAGAGGCCGCCGCCCTCACCACATCCGTGTCTCCCGCCCACCGCAATCAGCTGTTTTGCAGCATGCAGGAAGCTGGGAGGGAGGGAGCCAGCCAGCCCCGTCTCCAGCCAGCCCTGCACCCCCTGTCCGCAGCCAGCCCCGTCTCCAGCCAGCCCTGCACCCCCTGTCCGCAGCCAGCCCCTGCTGCACCCCTGCCCTACCTCCAGCCCCGCCCCCCTGTTCTGCCCGCACCAGCCCCGCCCCCCTGCCCTGCCTGCAGCCAGCCCTGCACCCCCTGCCCACAGCCAGCCTCTGCCGCACCCCCTGCCCTGTCTCCAGGCAACCCCTGCCGCACCCCCCTGCGGCCCTGCCCAAAGCCAGCCAGCCCCACACACCCCTGTCTCCAGCCAGCCCCGCACCCCTTGCCCTGCCTGCAGCCAGACCCTACCTCCAGTGAGCCCCTGCCCTGCCTCCAGCCAGCCCCATGTCCACTGGTGCCCTGCAGTTCCCAGGGCAGTAACCCTGCACACCTGCTTCAATGAGGGGGGCAGGGAGCAGCTGGGACCCACACATGTGCACACCACTAGGGTGACCAGACAGCAAGTGTGAAAAATCGGGACAGGGGGTGGGGGATAAATAGGATCCTATAAGAAAAAGACCCAAAAATCGGGACTGTCCCTATAAAATCAGGACATCTGGTCACCCTAGCACACCCTCAGGGAGTGGCGGGGACCCACACACGTGAAACGGAGCTCATTAATAACCGATCAACAGCATATATGATGCAATGTACATAATATATAATTTTATTATTTATATAGTTATGGAAAGTAAATAATACATGGAAGAAATGAAAGGCTTTTTTTTACATTATTTTTTTTGTTAGTCATCCCTGCCGGGGCCCCGCCAAAAATGTTCGAATTGGGCCCCGCCCTTCCTAAAGCCGGCCCTGCTGGAGAGAACAGGAGGATTCAGTCAGCAGGGGCTGCCGATCCGTCCCATTCACCAGGGCTGCCATGCTGCGGCTTCAGCATTAGTGGCTGGGGGTGACTTGGGGAAAGGTCTCAACCTCCCCACATCCCACTTCACTGCTGCCAGAATCCCTCCTGCCCCCCCCCCGCTACAGTCCCCTCCCTACCCAACCTGGGTGGGGCTGGAGGAGAGGGGTCTGAGAACTTGAGCTGTGGATTGGAGGTGGAACAGCTGTCAGGGGCACTGAGGGGGAGGTGGCAGGAGCTCCCCGTACAAGGAGGGGGGTTGGCACTGGAGGTCACTAGGAAGGACAACAAGATTCCATCCTGGGGGTCAGGAGGGGGAATCCATCCCTCAGAGGTGGGCAGGGGCTGGGTGGAAATGCTGCTGGTTCCAGGGGCCGTTAATCCCCCCTGATTCCTCGGAGGTGTCTGAGTCTCAGACAGGTTCTCGTTCCCTTGCAGCAGGAGGACGTCACGGCCAATGTGATGCGCCAGCTCCGTATCATGCGGCACTTG
>NC_048316.1:20344570-20349234 GCF_013100865.1 Trachemys scripta elegans | reverse complement strand
GAGCTCGTCATCCATGTTCTCTGGGCAGGCCTTGCTCAGAGCCTGCCAGCGGAGGGAGACCAGGGGTCAGGATTATGGAACCTGTTGTGACACCTGCCAGGATGACAGCAGGCTCTGTAGTCCTGGCCCAGAGCAGCTCTCTGCAGAGGGCCTGGTGCACAGCAGTGTAGGGAACAGCCAAGCTGCTAGGGATGGGAGCTGGGCTTCCTGGCAGAGTCCAGCACCCAAAGCCCAGCATCTGCAAGGAAGGGATTCCCCACAGAGGGGCAACATCATCTCCCACACACAGGGAGTCTCCCCCTGACACTTGATTCATCCTATGGCCTGTTCCCATCTCTGCCCACCACACTCCCAACTCAGCAGCTCCAGCTACCGAAGGGAGCACGAACCAGAGGCCTTCCTGCTCCTGGGACAGAGGAGTAGGTTGATGATCTACCTGGATGTGAGCGTTGGCCTTCCCCATGCCCAGGGTCTAGACTCCATTCAGGGCAGCGCACAGGAACTGCGATTCCTATTCTGGATCTAGTGGCAGCTTCAGTTTGCTGGCAGGAGACTGTACATGAGACCTTGCAGTTGCGGGGGTGACACAGGCACTAACATGTGCATGGGAGTTTGAGTAACAGGGCAGAGGCCTGTGTGGGGCAAGGAGGGCAGGGATTTGGGAAGCAAGAGCAGAGGATCAAACCCTTTCTTAATGTGGGTCGGGATGATCCCCATTTCAAAGATAGAGAAAGTGAGGCACCAGGTGGGAGAGTGACCTGGCCAGGATCACGTTACCGCTCAGTGGCAGGACTGCAAACAACCCGTTCCCTGATCTCCTCACTGGACGCTGCCGCCCCTCCTGTATGACCCCTCCAGCCATCCTCGCCCACAGGCCATTCCCACCACTCTCCAATACCAGGCTGTTTCCACAATGGAAGCAGGCTTGTAACAGAGTTCACTCACCGATAGGTGCCCCTTCCTTCAAGGCCTGGGGTCACAGATTTCTTGGGCTAGCACGCCCACCAGCAGGTTTTTGGCTGGGAACTCAGCCCTTCGGCCAGGCGACCATCTTTTAGTCCACTCCTTCCTGGGTCGCGCTCATCCCAAACGAAAAGTCAAAAAATGTCTTTAACTGAAACAAGATCCTCTGTCCCTTGGGGGCTTTTCCTCAGCCTGACTTTGGCTCGGCCTGCCCTTGCTGGCCTTGGTAGCCCTTTCTATGGCCCTGTACATCCCCTTCCTTAGAGACCGTGGGAGAACCAGTCCTACCCTGGATTCTAGGTTCTGCCCCAAGGCCCTGTACCGAACAGCTAGGCCTGCTCCTGTACCTTTGTTGCGGTTTCCCCTGGTTTCCCCTCAGCTGGAGCTCACTCTGTAATCCATTTGGCCTAGCTCCAGGCTTTATAGCCCACAGGCCAAGCCCCCCGTTATATACCCTCCTCCTTAGAACCTGGCCCACGCGGGGGCAAGTTCCATTCTTCTCCAAGCTTCATCCCTCCTCATCTCATCGCTGTCACCGGCTGCGCGCTTATACAGCCTGTGCGCAGTGTCTGCAGCTCCACTGCCAGCTCGCTCGGGGCAAACCTTCTCTTCTGCAGTATCCCGACGCTCTTCCTGCAGCCACTCAGTCTCATGAACAGCTGCTTGCAGAGCCTCTTCTGAAGCCTTTAGCGTCTTCTGTTGCCTTTTTGCTACTGCCGCTGCATCTGCCAAAACCTTTTTGGTCAGGGTCTGAGAACCCACCATGGACTGCTCCACCCTTGTGTTTGTCCCTCCTCCAGTCTGCTTCATCTCTGGGCCAATCATTTCGTCCTTCATCTCCCTGCAGCACCCGACAGGGTGTGTTGGTGGAGGGTCTGCAAGGTCCATGGCCACCCCAGCCACCTCCACCTTGCCTGCCTCATGGGGGTTTGTGTCAGAGGACACCTTCTCCTTTCTTTCTAACTTCTTAGGACCCTGGCCCCTCATTCAGCCACTCAGCAATTTCCTAAGCAGGCCGTGTCTTTTGATATGGCCTGCTTCTCTGCCCCCAAAACAAAGAACTCTTGCTCCCATCTTGGCATTAGGCCACGCTTGGACACTTTCTCATGCCCTTCTCCCTGGGCTAACCTTCTCAGCACAGCCCAGGCATGCTCTCCTTCTCTGCTCTTTTTGTCCATGGGCATAGCAGACCCTGGGTTGATTTCCCTTTGCAGGATCTCTCACAGGTATTGCTGCTGCTGCGTCTGTAGCTCCACCTGCACTTCCTTCTGCTTCTGTTGGTTTTTTAGGAGATGCTGGGGAAACCACTAGATCTGCTTTGGCTGCTTAGCCAGTCCCTGGAACTGAAGTGGGAAATCCAGCGACCAGCTTGGTCCCTTGATACACCTGCTTGGGGGAGGGATAGCTCAGTGGTTTGAGCATTGGCCTGCTAAACCCGGGGTTGTGAGCTCAATCCTTGAGGGGGCCATTTAGGGATCAGGGCAAAAAACTGTCTGGGGATTGGTCCTGTTTTCAGCAGGGGGTTGGACTAGATGACCTCCGGAGGTCCCTTCCAACCCTGATATTCTATGATTCCTTCAGCAACCAAGACTTCCCTCACGGATCACAGGGGGAACTCAATCCTGCCAACTATGCCAATCATAAATGAATCTACTCATCGTTAGGTGCCCCCCGGCGGCCAGGCATGGCATCACAGCCCTCTCGCTGGGCTAGCGTCCCCCCATCCATGGTCGCTCCAGCACCACGGCAGTTTCTCTGCCTGGTAACTCCGGCCAGGTCACCACCTTTAGTCCACCCTTCTGGGGCCCAGCTTGCCTCACACTAAAAGTCCAAAGAGGTCTTTCCACAGACAGAAGTCCTTCTGCCATCGCTGGGGCACTTGCTCAGCCTGTAGCCCCCTTGCTGGGCTTGGGAACCCTCTCCAGGTGCGTGTACGCCTCCTCCTCTGGGGCTGGTAGGGGAACCCAGTCCCACCCTGACATTGATAGCAGCTCAGGGCCCTGGACCCAACAGCTAGGTCTGCACCTTTCTCTTTGCTGCACTTTTCCAACCTCTCTTCTCAAGTTCCCCACCAGGCTTTCCTTGCTGCTCTGAACTTCCTACCTCGTTCTCAATCCTGTTGCTACCCCAGCTGGGCTGTATCACCACTGAAGTCTGGCTCTTTAGGGGGGCGGATATGGTGCCTCTCCGTTCGGGCTCATTCTGTAATCAGCTTTCTGTGAGTGCCAGGGGGCTCCATTTCTCCTTTCACTAGCTCCCCATTTACAGAGAGCCAGAGCAGTACCTGCAGCAGGGAGCAGGAGTTGCTGGTGGCCTCAGAGGCACAGGCCCTGCAGCGCCTCGGGCACCTGGCGCAAGTGCCGCATGATACGGAGCTGGCGCATCACATTGGCCGTGACGTCCTCCTGCTGCAAGGGAACGAGAACCTGTCTGAGACTCAGACGCCTCCGAGGAATCAGGGGGGATTAACGGCCCCTGGAACCAGCAGCATTTCCACCCAGCCCCTGCCCACCTCTGAGGGATGGATTTCCCCTCCTGACCCCCAGGATGGAATCTTGTTGTCCTTCCTAGTGACCTCCAGTGCCAACCCCCCTCCTTGTACGGGGAGCTCCTGCCACATCCCCCTCAGTGCCCCTGACAGCTGTTCCACCTCCAATCCACAGCTCAAGTTCTCAGACCCCTCTCCTACAGCCCCACCCAGGTTGGGTAGGGAGGGGACTGTAGCGGGGGGGCAGGAGGGATTCTGGCAGCAGTGAAGTGGGATGTGGGGAGGTTGAGGCCTTTTCCCAAGTCACCCCAGCCACTAATGCTGAAGCCGCAGGATGGCAGCCCTGGTGAATGGGACACATCGGCAGCCCCTGCTGACTGAATCCTCCTGTTCTCTCCAGCAGGGCCAGCTTTAGGAAGGGCAGGGCCCAATTCGAACATTTTTGGCGGGGCCCCGGCAGGGATGACTAACAAAAAAAATTATGTAAAAAAAAGCCTTTCATTTCTTCCATGTATTATTTACTTTCCATAACTATATAAATAATAAAATTATATATTATGTACATTGCATCATATATGCTGTTGATCGGTTATTAATGAGCTCCGTTTCACGTATGTGGGTCCCCGCCACTCCCTGAGGGTGTGCTAGGGTGACCAGATGTCCTGATTTTATAGGGACAGTCCCGATTTTTGGGTCTTTTTCTTATAGGATCCTATTTATCCCCCACCCCCTGTCCCGATTTTTCACACTTGCTGTCTGGTCACCCTAGTGGTGTGCACATGTGTGGGTCCCAGCTGCTCCCTGCCCCCCTCATTGAAGCAGGTGTGCAGGGTTACTGCCCTGGGAACTGCAGGGCACCAGTGGACATGGGGCTGGCTGGAGGCAGGGCAGGGGCTCACTGGAGGTAGGGTCTGGCTGCAGGCAGGGCAAGGGGTGTGGGGCTGGCTGGAGACAGGGGTGTGTGGGGCTGGCTGGCTTTGGGCAGGGCCGCAGGGGGATGCGGCAGGGGTTGCCTGGAGACAGGTGCGGCAGAGGCTGGCTGTGGGCAGGGGGTGCAGGGCTGGCTGCAGGCAGGGCAGGGGGGCGGGGCTGGTGCGGGCAGAACAGGGGGTGCAGGGCTGGCTGGAGATGGGGCTGGCTGCGGGCAGGGCTGCACCCCCTGTCCGCAGCCAGCCCCTGCTGCACCCCTGCCCTACCTCCAGCCCCCCCCCCC
>NC_048316.1:20321807-20344564 GCF_013100865.1 Trachemys scripta elegans | reverse complement strand
GCGGGCAGGGGGTGCGGGGCTGGTGCGGGGACGGGGTGCAGCAGAGGCAGCTGGAGCCCCGGCCGTTTAAATAGCCCCCGAGTCCCCCGCTATCCCAGGGCTCTGGGGGCTATTTAAAGGGCCCAGGGCTCCCCTGCTTCTACCGTCCCGGCCCTTTAAATAGCCGCGGGAGCCCTGGGGAAGCAGCGGGGCTCCAGCGGCTATTTAAAGGGCCGGGGCGGTAGAGGCAGCGGGAGTCCCGGACTTTTTAAGTAGCCCCCAGAGCCCCGCAGCCCTACCCCAGGGCTCCAGCAGTGGGGGTTTGGTAGCAATTTAAAGGGCCTGGGGCTCCGGCCCCTGCTGGGAGCCCTAGGTCCTTTAAATTGCCCCCTGGGGAAGCCGGGCCACCCTGGTACAGCGCACCGGCTCTTGCCGGTACACCGTACCGGGGCTTGGGCCCGGGGCCCGATTCAGGGGAATTGGTTGAATTGGCCTAAAGCCAGCCCTGGTGGGGGTATGGCCACAGAGCCGCAGGGAGGGGAACCCTGAGGTGTGGGGGCTGGGTGGGTACTGGGAGTTCCTCCTGAAGGGACGGGGGTTGGCCAAGGTCACTCAGCCCCGGGGTGTGGGAAGGGGACAGGCTGAGGGCACTCAGAGCCCCAGGAAGTGGGGGGGGGGCTGAGGGGAGGGACTGGCCAGGGGCACTCAGAGCTCGGGGGAGGGGCTGTCCCGGGGGGGCACTCACAGCCCCAGGAGGTGGGTGGGGGAGGGGCACACAGGATTTCAGGAATTCCCTGGCAGTGAAGAGCTGCTGGCGGCAGGGAGGAGCCAGCCGTGACAATCCCCACTTGGGATCCCTGGCTGGGCTAGTGGCTATGGGGGCCCGTGGCCAAGCTGCAGCGGAAGGTGACCTGAAGGAAATGCCTCAGCCTCGGCCTCTGGCTAGGAAGGGCCTGGGCCAGACAGTGACCCACCGCGCAGTGTCCCAGCTCCTTGCCCCGGACAGAGGACAGATTTCAGGTGTGAAAATACCTGTTCACACAGGTATGTGGATCCAAATGCTGAGAGCATTGCCAACGCAATTTTCTTCAGACATTTACATTTCACTGGCAGGGACGTCCAGCAGGTCAGAATAGAGGCCCCATGATCTCTCTCGGTAGCTTCAAGTGCGCTCCGCAGATCTCCAAATTTTGATGCCCACAATTCTGAGCTTTTTAACTGAACGAGCTGCATTTCGAAATCTTCAACACCCATCCACTGAAATACAGACAAATCCAAGTCGCTTTTGTTGAACTTTTCAGGTTTAATTAGAAAAGAAAGCATTGGGCCAAATCGCTGGAAAGCTTGAAATCTGTCAGAAAATTCTGATTCCTGTTCTTGCATGTACATTCTAATCTCAACGTCAAACACAGTGCGCTGTTCCACGTGGCGTCATAGTGATGTAAGCAGCAAATCAGGACTTAAAAATATCTCAGGACAGTGGCGCTGGAACAATTTTTAAGGTGGGGGTGCTGAGCTGAGCCCCCTCTTGCCCTGTCTGCACCCCTCACTGCCCTAGGCTGGGGCCAGTAGGCCTCAGCTGGGGGCAGCTGCAGAGCTCCGGGCTGGCGGCTGGGACCCCAGGCCGGCAGCACAGCCCCCCGGACCGGTGGCCGGGACCCGGGGCCAGCAGCAGGCTGAGTGGGGCTAGCAGACAGAATCCCGCCTGGCAGGGGGCCAGCGGCCGGTACACCAAGCCAGCAGTAGACCCCCCCAGGACCGGTGGCCAGGACCTGGGCAGTGTGAGTGCCACTGAAAATCAGCTTGTGTGCCGCCTTTGGCACGCGTGCTATAGGTTGCCTACCCCTGGTCTAAAACATAAGTCCCCAACATTTAGTCCATTTCTCACCCCAGCACAAACAGTCATTAAACTCAAGATTTCTTGTCCTGCAATGTCCCACATTCCACACCTCAGCACCTTTAACCATGCCTGGACTCTGTCAGTCCTCTTCTGGCCTTGGACAGCCACCCCATCCCTTCCAACTGGAGTGCAACCCCGCTCTGCCCATCAGAGCCTCCACAGCCTCTCTGCTGGGAGGTCATCTTTGCATCCATCGCTCCCCCAGCCCTATCACGGTTCCTCTGGAGAGTGAGCCACCGAGGGAGGGGGAATGTAGTGAGCAGGGGGCAGGGCCTCAGGGAAGGGGCGTGACAGAGGCGTGGCCTCGGGGAAGGGGCGGGGCTAGGGTGTTCAGTTTTGTGCAGTTAGAAAGTTGGCAACCTTACCAGGAATACATCCAATCAAAATTGGCAACCCTAGGCTGGGGTCTCCAGTGTGAAATCCCAATAAACAAATGCTCCCAAAGCAGAACATTTTGTAGCTACTCCTGCCTTTCTCTAGCAACAGTCAAGACCTGGAATTTTACTGCTCCTGTCAACGCCCCTCTTGTAATTTTCCAGTCAAGCTGTTTTGCTGTATTGAAGCCTTGAAGCATTTCAGGAAGAGGAAAGAAAACAGGGATCAAAAGCCCCTGGAATGTCTCCTTCAGTCAGGTGATGGCTGATCCTAATATCCGAAAAATGTTAATGCCTGTGGTGAGAAAAAAAAACCTGTTCCGATTAAAGCTAATTAGAAAAGGTTTCTCCTGACAAGGCTGGATTGTGTTGGCCAGAGACACTGGAAAACACTTGAATAGCTCACTAGAGCCGAGCAAGTAACTGACTCTTCAGGTCAATGGGCAAACCGAAATGTTAAACAAACTATTGGTCAATCTGAAACAATTTTTTCATTTTTTTTCTTGCCAAAACGCAAAACTGCAAACCCCTCATTGCAGGTCCAACCAAACATTCATTTTCAGGTGTTTTACCTGTTTGCTTTTTTAAATTAAACCGACCTACATTTGTAAACAAAATGTTTCAAAATGAAAACTTGAAATTTTCATTTCTAAAATGTCAATGAGATGTTTTGACTTTTTAAAGAACTTTCCCCCCTTTTTAATACTATTTGCTGAATTTGACCCAAACTGGTGAACAGTTTTGATCAACCCAAAACTGCATTTTTCCATGAATAAACTCTTAGCTGAAAAAATGCCGCCCCAGCTCCGTAACTCACATGTGACACCATCTCATAGAACAGTTCTGCGGTGCACATTAGTCATGGTGCTTCCAAGCAAGTGGACTTCAGAGAGACCATTTCATAGATTCCGAGGCCAGAAGGGACCTTTGTGATCATATAGTCTGGCCTCCTGTGTAACCCAGGCCAGAGACCTGCCCCACAATAATTCCTAGAGCAGAGCTTTTAGAAAAACATCCAATCTTGATTTAAAAATTTCTAGTGATAAAGAATCCACCCATGACCCTTGGTAACTTGTTCCATTGATAACAATTGACTGGTAATAGCCTTATTTCCAGTTTGAATTTGTCTAACTTCAACTTCCAACCACTGGATCATGTTGTACCTTTCTCTGCTAGATTGAAGAGCCCATTATTAAATATATAATAATCAGTCACCCATAACCTTCTCTTTGTTATGCTAAATAGATTGAGCTCCTTGAGTCTATCACTCTAAGGCAGATTTTCTAACCCTTTAATCATTCTCATGGCTCTTCTCTGAACCCTCTCCAATTTATCAACCTCTTTCTTGAATTGTGGGCACCAGAACTGGGCACAGGATTCCATCAGTGATCACACCAGTGCCAAATACAGAGGTCAAATCAACTCTCTGTTCCTACTCAAGTTTCCCCTGTTTATGCATCCCAGGATCGCACTAGCCCTTTTGGCCACAGCATCATACTGGGAGCTCATGTTCAGCTGATAATCAACCATGACCCCTCAAATATTTTTCAGAGTCGCTGCTTCCCAGGATAGAGTCTCCCATCCTGTAAGTGTGGCTGACATTCATTCTTCCTAGATGTAGACATTTACATTTAGTCATATTCAAATGCTTATAATTTGTTTGCACGCAGCTTACCAAGCAATCCAGGTTACTCTGTACAAGTGACCTGTTCTCTTCTTTATTTTACCAATCCCACAATTTGTGTCATCTGCAGACTTTTTCAGTGATGACTTTGATTTCTTCCAGGTCATTAATAAAGCTGGTAAATGGCAGAGGGCCAAGACCAGGTCCCTGCAGAACCGCACTAGAAACACACCCACTCAATGATGATTGATCATTTATAATTACAGTTTGAGACCTATCCATTTTTTAATCCATTTAATGTGTGCCAGGTTAAATTCATATTGGTCTAGTTTTTTAATCAAAATGTTGTGCGATACCAAATCAAATGTCTTATGGAAGTCTAAATATGTTACACTATCATTTTTATCAACCAAATTTGCAATCTCATCATAAAAAGATATCAAGTTAATTTAACAGGATCTATTTTCCATAAACCCATGTTGATTTGCATTAATTATATTACCCTCCTTTAATTCTTTATTAAATGAGTCCTTATCAGCCACTCCATTGTCTTGCCCAAGATCAATGTCAGACAGACAGGCCTATAGTTACCCAGGTCATACTGTTTACCCTTTTCAAATAATGGCCCAACATTAGCTTCCTTTGAGTCTCCTGGAACTTCCCCAGTGCTCCAAGACTTATTGAAATTCAGCATTAACAGTCCAGCAAGCTCCCCAGCCAGCTCTTTTTAAACTCTTGGATGCAGGTTATCTGGACCTGCTAATTTAAAAAATATCTAACTTTATTAGCTGCTGTTTAACATCATCCAAGATACTAGTGGAACGGAAAGAGTGTTGTTATATGATATGACGACATTATTTTTTTTCCTGAATACAGAACCAAAATATTTATTGAACACATCTGCCTTTTCCATAATTTCAATCTAGTAAAGAAAGAAGATCATTGTCAGCATTCTTTTTGTTCCCAATGTACTTTAAATGTCTTCTTATTGTCCTTAACTCTGCTGGCCATAAATTTCTTTTTATGTTCCTTTTGATCCCTTATCAACTTTCTACAGTTCCTGGCTTCTGATTTATATTCATTACTATCAACTTCCCCTTTTTTCTATTTGTTGTATATCAATTTCTTATTTTTGTATCTGCCTTCTCTTGCCCTCTAAAGCAGGTATTATTTTAACCAATAAGGCCTTCTTCCTTGATTGTGGCTTTTTGGGCATTTAATGGTGTTCTCAAATGATTCACAATTATCATTCATATATATTGCTGATTAAATTCTTCCTCCCAGCTGATTTGGCTCATAATTGTTTTCAGCTTTGTGAAATTGGCCCTACTAAAGTGCCAAGTATATATATTACTGGTAAGGACTTTATTCTGCTTGTACATTATAAATGTGATCAAGTCATGGTCATTTGTAGCTAAGCTACCCTTAATTTTTAGTTCTGTGATCAGTTTCTCTTTACCTGTTAGGACAAGGTCTAATAAGGATTTCCCCCATGTTGACTGCAACACTTTTTGAGTTAGGAAATTGTCACCTATAATGATTAGAGATTCCAAGGATGTTTTGGTACTGGCAGCATGAGACCTCCAGCATACATCGCTCAGATTGAAGTCTCCCATGATCATACAGCTTTTTTTCCTGCACGTATAGATAGCGGCATAAGCAGTTGGTCATCCTGTTCCCTAGTGTGATTTGATGGTTCGTACCAGACACCAACTAATACCCCATCTTCTGCTTTACCTGACAGGACATTGAGCCATAAGCATTCAAGATAATTTTCTTCCAAGTTATCAGTGACTCGGAAACAGGTGATGCCATTTTGGATATCACGTGCCCCTCCTCCTCTCCAGGAGCACTGGGTGGGCAGAGCAGGTCATTTGTGTGGGGATGCCCATTTTTCTGGGGTGCCCCGCCCCCCAATTGGCCGGGGCCCCTGGGCACAGGCCCTGTTGGCCCAGTGGCTAATCTGCCATTGCCTGTTGATATTAGTTTAACCCCCTCTTGACTACTCTACTCTTGCCAGCCTGTCCCCAAGGAGACTGGATGCCCTTCACCTCAGTAGAACCAAACTGTTCAGTTCCCTCTCTACATGGAAGATGGACCGATGTTCCACAAACCATAACCTTCCGCCCTACACCACTACCTAGCCAGTGATTCACTCCTTCTGCCTTCCTTCACTTGTGGGACAGGAAGGATCTCAGAGAAGATCACTAGGACATTTTATTAGATAAGTTATCAGTGCTGTGTTCACTTTGTGGTTTGCCTCTCTTGCTAGTTGTGTAATTAAGAGAGACACTTCATCACATCTTTACCCTTCTCAAAGTCAGCATCTTTCCTCTAATGAGCTCTCCAGAGTCTGTCCTTCCCAGACACTAGTAGTGGTGATACTTCAGGGTGTTGTGATATTTGTTCCGCAGTGCTCCCCACTGATGGCCCGTGAGTGTGATGCTGGGGTTTGGTGCAGCCCATACTCCACTGCTAGTGAGCACAGGCGGAGTGAGAGACATTGGACAATGGTTAACACTCCCAGCATCTTACTCAGACCATTACAGCCTGGGAACCACAAATGCCCCCCACAGTTAGATCATAGAGTCATAGACTTTTAAAGCCAGAAGGGACCATTATTAGGTCATAGAGCCTGACCTCCTACATAACACAGGCCATAGAATTTTACCCAGTTTCCCCTGTATTCAGGGCCAGCTCCAGGCACCAGCATAGCAAGCAGGTGCTTGGGGCGGCCAATGAAAAAGGGGGGCGGCACGTCCGGCAGTTCAGTGGCAGTTCGGTGGCAGGGCCGTCACTCCCTCTGGGAGCAAAGGACCTCCTGCCGAATTGCCGCCATAGAATGAAGTGGCGTTAGAGCTGCCACCGAATTGCCGCCGATCGTGATCACGGCTTTTTTTTTTTTTCTCCCTGCAAAAACGCTAGAGCCGGCCCTGCCTGTATTGAGCCCAATAACTTGTTTGACTAAAGTATATTCCAGCAGGGCATCCAGTCTTGATCCGAAGGTTTCAAGAGATGGAGAATCCGCTATGTCCCTTGGCTGTTCATCACCTGGAGTGATAAAAATGTGTGCTTTGTCTGGCTTCAGCTTCCAGCAGTTGGTGCTTGTTCTGTCTTTGTGCACTAGGTTAAAGAGGCTGCTATCTTCTCCCCTGAGATACACCACAATCAAATCACCTCTTGATCTTCTTTTTGATAAGCTAAAGAATTGAGTTGCTTATAACCAGTCCAGTGGTGCTAAAAGAGGTCCTATGACAGGTCCTTATAACAGGTCATGTGACCAGTTGCTTTGATTTATATTTATGATTAAAAATTAACGCTGGGGATTGGGGGCAAATGAAGAGGCATGCAGCATGCAGCATGCCCTAAGCATCTACAGAAAAGGCATTCTCCGGATTGTACGTTTCGATGGCTGCCCTGCCCCTCGGCTGTGAGTGATGGGAAATCAGAACCAGGAGGGAACATCGATTTGATCCCATTCAGAAACAGCGCCTGGTGCCTCTCTTCTCACTCCCCAGTGGGGCCCTTCTTCTAAGGCTAAGCAGCATTATTATCTCTACCTACACAAAGAAATCCTAGGCTGGCAGAGGACAGGGTCTGACATAGGGCCTGATCCAAAGCTGACTCAAATCCAAGGGAATCTTTCTAGTGACTTAACAGTGTTTGGATCAGGCCTGGAAAGAATCTTAGTGTGTATATATGCAGGAGAATGTCTTTATCTATTCATCAGCTCCAAGTCTGGGAACACGGTAGCTAATTAGCAGAGCTCAGAACATTAAAAACGAAGGCCTTTGGCTTCCCAGAGCATTGAGTGCTTCACAGCCACAGGCAGCAAAGGACCTGGGGCCTCTGGCTGTTGGGGTCGAATGAATGAACGAACTGAGATTTCTCCATATGGCGTTTGCACAAGCTGAGACTTGGCCCTGGTAGGGTTTGATCAGATTGTGGCCAACAGACCTTTCTGCTTCATTCACTGGAAAGCACGAGCCAGTCCCTACAACACAAACAGCCCAAACTTTTACCCCTGCCCCAAATGAAACCTGAACCTCCTGCAGTGTGAGGTGCAAGCCAGTTGGGTTGGGGGAGTTTCTTTATGTGCTTGTCATCACTTTCCAGTCTGAGCCAGGAGCAAACCCCCAAAATGGCCTGTGAATGGTTCTTCTAGCAGTGGGACAGATTCTGATCTCTGGACACTGGTGTAAATCCAATGAAGTCAATGACACTGATTCTCTCCAGACTTGCACCCTATGCACCTCCACTGAGAGTACATGAGGGCTGCAGAATTCATCCCCCTGGAGATATTCCAGATGCACGTGGTATCAGAGACCAGAAATATAGCTCATTACACACAACACACATAGATCAAAAGAATCTGTGGGAGAGGATGGGCTTGTGATGTTTTCAATTTGATTTCTAGACCAAAGAGGTCTGGATAAATTCCTCTCAGCTAGAGGATTTAAACTTTTGGATGCTCAGCTGATGGGAACTGAACTGAACCTCCAGCTGTTTTGAGGTCTGTCCATCATTACTGCTTGTAATTTAACTCATTTTAAATGGACAGACCCAAAAAGAAATTTTTCCCCATATTACATCTAACTGGACATTATGCCATGGGGAAAAATTTCTTTTTGGGTCTGTCCATTTAAAATGAGTTAAATTACAAGCAGTAATGATGGACAGACCTCAAAAAGAAATTTTTCCCCATGGCATAATGTCCAGTTAGATGTAATATGGGGAATTTTACTCCTCCTGGAGCATTTGGTTTTGGCAACTGGTACCAAGCTAACACCAACAGCCTATTAGAGTACGGAAAATCCTACCTTTGCTATTTTGTGTAGAAAACTAGAAAGTACCAGCAAATGACCCATTATACTACACTTCCTGACATATTTTCTCTTCCCTGAATTGATGCAATCTCCAAATCTTTCATGGATCTAGAGGAACTGTAAAATCTTTGGGTCAGGGATCTTGTCTTTCTTTTGTCTCTGCAAAGGGCCTGACAGATGCACCTGTGAGTGCTGTTACAATAATCAGTAATGCCAACCCAGTGGAAGGGACCAGGGGTTTTGAGTGGTTTGCAGAGCTGACAGTGTAGAAAGACTTCTGTCAGAGAGAGAAAGTAACGGGAAAGGGGAGAGAGATGCTAAGTGTGGGCATGGCACAATTCCCTGCATCTTCCAGGTGCCTGCAATCATTGTTCTTACATGGATATTCAGTGCATGATGCACCTAAGATGAAATGGGTCAGGAGAGGTGTTTCCAGTTGAGATAGGGAAGTATTAATGCCATTGTACAAAGAACCGGTAAGACCTCCTCTGGAATACTGGGTACAATTCTCATTACGCCTGTTCCAGACAGACAAATTCAAACAGGAACAGCTGCAGAGAAGGGCTGCTAGGATGATCGGGGAATGGAGAGCCAATCTTCCCAGCAAAAACTGGAAGAGCTGGACTTGGACACAGCTGAGTGGAGCTCTGGTTGGTCTCTATAAATACAGCAGGGGGTGAACACCAGGGAGGTGAAGAGCTATTGAAGCTAAAGGACAATGTTGGCGCAAGAACAAACTGGCCATGGATAAATTTAGGCTGGACATTAAGAGCAGGTTTCTAACCATTGCAGGTATGAAGTTCTGGAACAGCCACCCAATAGCAGAGTGAGGACAAACAACCTGACTAGCTTTAAGATAGTGATTGAGAAGTTATGAATGGGATTACATGATGGGGCTCCCTGCGATAGCCAGAGACCAGACTCAATGACCCAAGAGGTCCATCCCAATCCTCTGTCCTGTGAAATTCATACCGGGACGCTCTACAGACCCATCATTCTTGTACAGTACGTATTAACTCACAAAGAATCTAGTATCTCATCACAGGAACTCAAGACTGAATCCAGGCTGGACCCTCTGATGTCCAAATGCAGCAAACCCTCACAATCACATAGACTGCAGGGAATCACATGAGACGGTTTTATATTGCCTGGTCTCTCCTCAGCCTGACAAGTGAATTCCCCAGTCACTGTGCACAGGGGATACTGCTGAGTGAACTCAAAACAGTATTTTCTATAGATGAAATGGATCTAACGAAGGTTCTTTGGCTTGTTATTCATAGCTTACAAGACAGCAGTAATAGACAACAGAGCAAATTCTGCAGCTCTCATTGACTTCACTGGGAGCTGGACCCATGGATGTGAGAGAAGAATTTGGCCGACATGAGTAGCAGACATCTGTGTTTGGTCAGTAAGGGCAGAGTCTGGCAGAGTGCAGTGGGGAGCATTGCATACATAAAAACAAGCCAGGGAGGACAAGGAAGGTGATCCACTGCATGGATCCCTCTGCAAAAATTTGGTCCATTGATTCACTTCCATATAAAGCATGTGATTGGCATCAATCAGAAATAACTCCATTGAGTCAATGGAATGACAGCAGTGGGAATGAAGGAAGAATCAGGCTCTGAACTGCCAACCTAGCACTTTGGATTCCTGGTCACAAATTCCTCACATGCTGCAGGTGCAGTTGGTTGCAGGTTGGTGATCACAAGTCTCGAGATGCCCTCGTGCCCCTGGCTAATGTCATTCACATCTTGAAGCAGCATTGCGATGGCCCTTCTGGATCCTTGGTTCCACTGGCACAAACACAAGTGGCAGGAATGGTGAATTCTCCTGGCTTTCAGGCAACGCAGGCATTGAGTCTAACTGAATTTGTCATGAGGCGTCACTTGGAGAATTATTAAATACTCAAGGGCAAGATTTGCAAGCATCATGCAGTGTTTTAGCACCACCATTTCCATTAAAGCTCAGGGGAACCTGGGCTGCTGGGCCTGTTAAACCATGTTGTGTACCACACTTCCAGAAGCAGCTCTCTAACCGGAGCAGGCAGAGATGTTGGTGGCTTCCTGAGCCTTGTCAGCCATTTGTGAAGGCCCCTAGTGGAAATTCTGGTGGATTCCCTCAATATCCTTCAGTTGTTTCTACCAGGCTCTGTTGGTTTGCACTGGAGATCCAGGAACCCCAGGAATCAGCAGCCCCTGGAGCCCATAGACTAATAGATATGGTGCTAAATCCAGAATCCACTTAGATCGTAGGCTCTGCAGGGCACGGGCTGTGTTTCTGTGTTTGTACAGGACCGAGCGTAGGGGAGCCGTAGTCTGTGTTTGGGGCATCAAGGTGCTATAGAAATAGAACAGACAACAGCCATCATCATAATAGCTGCAGTTGGAACCAGCTGGAAATGCACAACTGTAGTTTCCACTTGTAGTTGAGTAAAAACGACATTTGTGGCCTGTGTGAGCTTTAAATAAAGCTTTGCAACTTGGGGTGTATTTGCATTTGTCCCTGGTCCCATCACCATCAAGTCCAGGTCAGGGGAACCATTTAAAAAGACAGTTTAAACACAACAGCCCCGATTCAGCTCTGGTGTATCCAAATGCAACTCCATTAAAGTCAACAGAGCTTGGTCCCCTTACACTGGAGCTGAACTTGGCCCTAGTGTGGCTACATAAACTCTTGTTTGAAGAGACATTGACGAGATTGGGACTATTCTTCTTAGTGAGGAGGCAACCAAGAGAGCACATGATAAACAGTTACAAAATAATGAGAGGGACGGAGAAGGCCAATCAGGAACTTACATGTGCCCTGTCTGATAGCGTGAGAACAAAGGGGCATTCAGTAAAATTGCAAGGGGGCAAATTCAACTGATAAAAGGAAGCAATTTTTCACACAATGCACAATTACCTGTGGAATGCACTGCCACAAGATATTAGCAAGGCCAAAAGCTTAGTGGGATTCAAAAAGGGATTATCCCTTGATATGCAATAGTAAATATTAGTTACAAATTAACACGAGCTTTGGAAGGGATCTAACCCCTCCTGCTTCAGGGCATGGGCTGACCTCCAGCCAGCGGTAGTCAGAAGGAAACTTCCTGTGGCTATCGCTGCCTGCTGCAGGATCTCTTCTTGTGACACATCTGGTGCTGGCCAGTGCCAGAGACAAGCTACTGGGCTAGATGGACCCCTCGACTGATCCATTCCCATGATCAACCACCACCTTACAAAATAGGTTTTTAAACCAGTTTATAGATTGAGCAGAAAGTCTCAGAAAGTCCCTACGCTCAACTGTAGCCCAACCCTAAGCCTCCCAGCCTGACAATAGACAACGACCCACTCACCAAAGTTGGGGGATGCTTGAAGTGATCAGAAGGGGGCAGATCACAGCGGGACTTCAAAGTCCCATCTCTGTTATTTCAGATTCGAGTAAAGCATTTGCATCCACCAAGCTCAGTGTCTTTGGCGAAGCAAGTTCTTCTTGTAGGTTTATTTGTAAACTAGTCTAATAAAAATGAAATAAGGCTCCCTCCACTTTAAGCCTCATCTGGAGTAGTTGGGTAGCTGTGCCAAAGCAGACCTGTCATGGGATAGCACCGCTGTTGATGCAGACACTTTTAAAGTGACTCATTTCTAGGCAGGTCCTCTTCAAAGCCCATCTAGATCCTATCTCCAGTAGCTGCCCCTTTTGCCCTGTAGCACGGCCCTGCTAGGATCTGCCCAGGACACTTCTTCATGGGACATGAATCCTTTGCAGGGAGGTTTAAATTCTTTTGGAATGACTGGACCACCACAGACACAGCGATCATTACCTCTGCGAAGGAGAGACCACCATGAAGGAGTGGGAGCAGCTAGAAACGTGACCTTTATTCATGTTTTTTAATGCAAGAAAACTGTTGTGACCCGCCCCAGCCCCGTTTCCTTTCTACAAAACAGACATGATGGACAATCAGCCTGCTCTAAACCAAGCGCTGCCCCCTCCTTATCTTCCTGCTCCATCCTCTCTTGCCCTCCCCACCCTCCTAATTTCCCTTTCCCTCCCATCCCTCCTTCGGCTCCCTTTGGTTATTTTGTCCAGTTGTCTTACAAGTCCCTCATGAGAGTTTTGGCAGGATGAGTGGAGTATCCCTCCTGCCAACCACAGTAAAACTCAGTGACTTCTGAGGTGAGATTATCCCCTGACTCCAGGAGCAGGATCTTTAGAAGAAATATCAAATATTGTGAGACTTGTGCTAAAATCTCAAGGGTTGGCAACACTCAGCACAGGTCTGGGAAGCTGCATCACAATTTGTGAAATGGATGGAGCTGCTTGGATGCCAAGCACTGTTATTGCTGTCTGACCCCCTGAGCATTGTGGAGGTTGTGGGGAGGCCCCAGTAAGTGTAATTGTTATCCCCACACCTGCACATCATCCCATGTGACACGCTGCTAGCACTGCCTGGGGTGGGGGGGGCAGATCCTTGCAGGATGCAGGTAGGATGAGTCCAGCCTGGGGATTCAGCTGCGGGAGAGAAGCACTAACTGCAGAGATAAATGTAGATCGCAGCCTTTCCTGGGGCTTTGTGGTGCGCTAGAGCATATTTATAGCAGGGACGTGTACACAGCCGTGTAAGGCTCCTCAGGGATTCCTGGGAGAAGCTGGGCAACATACAGGGCTTCCTCCCATCAGCTACACTCGGGTGCTCTCTGCCTGCTCGCATTAGGGACACCGCTCTGCTGATGGAAGAGAGGGCGGGAAAGCAGAAAGAGAGTCACCCCCTCGCCTCACGGGTGAAATTCCCAGTGACCCCTCTGGGATGCACACATGCATGTGCCAGGAGCGGAGCAGATGTGTGTAGAGAAGGAGGTTTGTACCAGAGCTGGATTAATGCAGGGACTTTAGGGGCTGCAGCCCAAGGCCCCGGGCTAAGGGGGGCCCCAGCGCAGCAGGGCTCAGGCAGGCTGCCTGCATGCCATGGCCCCACACCGCTCCTGGAAGCGGCCGGCTGCTGGCACATTTCTGCAGCCCTTGGCGGGGCGGGAGGTGACTCTGCGTGCTGCCCCCGCCCCCAACACTGTCCCTGCAGCTCCCATTGGCCAGTTCCTGGCCAATGGGAGCTGCAGGGGCGGTGCTTGTGGGTGGAGGCAGCGCATGGAGACACGTTGTCCCCCTTCCCCCAGGGGTCACAGTGACTGTGCCAGCAGCTGGCCGCTTCCGGGAGTGGCATGGGGCTACGGCATGCAAGCAGCCTGCCTTAGCCCTGCTGCACCACCAGCCAGGAGCCGCCTGTGGTAAGCACCTCCCGGCCAGAGCCTGCACCTCACGCCCCCACCCCCGCACCCCAACTCTCTGCCCTAAGTCAGAATCCCCTCCTGCTCCCAAACTCCCTCCAGACCCCGCACCCCTCACCCTCTCCTGCACCCCAACTCTCTGCCCTAAGTCAGANGCACCCCAACACTCTGCCCCAGCCTGGAGCCCCCTCCTGCACCCAAACTCCCTCCCAGAAAAAAACTAATATAACAGCTGTTCTAAGGTAAGAATTAGGCTATTTTGAAGTAACTTAACTCCGGTATATTCTACATGTTTTAAGATTGAAATGTAACCACAGAACAGCTTTACGTTAATTAAAAGGCAAGTTTAGTACAGCGTTAATAGCCTCGATGCCATAATTGTGACCATTTTGTTTTAAATTAGGAAAAAGACTTGCATACAGGGACCCCACAAAATCTAATAGCCCCGGGCCCACAGGAGAGTTAATCCAGCCCTGGTTTGTACCATACTACTGGGCCTCTCCCTCATGGCAGGAAGTGCTGTGTCTCTGGCCTTTTACCAGGCTCCCCTGGGAGTGACATAGGCTGGCAGCAAATCTCTGGCCTGGTTATCATTATCCACAGAGACCGGATCTACTATGCCAGGTACTGGTGATATTGGGGCTTCCAAATAAACTGATATCCTGGGAGATCTGACTGCCCAGCGCTTCGCAGCTCTGTGCCCTGCGAGCAGGAGCCAGGCAGCACAGCCCAGTGCCAGCTCTGCCACAAACCCAGGGGCATCGGAAGCCTCCTTCTCCCATCCCAGGGCTCCTGCACTCTGCGAGGAGCAAGGTGAGGCCTTGGAATCTGCACGCTGTGGGAGGAGGACCCATATGTGAGACCCACTTTGCACCAGGGTTACAGCTGCGTTTGCCCCATTGCCGGAGGAGCCATGGCATAGAGCTGAACACGCCCCAGAGACGGCAGCATCGGCACAGGCCCCAGCAGCAGCCCTGGTGAGTGGCTCATATGACTAGACATTCCAGCGGGGCCTATGATTTGGGGCTGGTGACAGCCCCAACTGCTGCCCTGTATCTATCCCCAGTGCAAGCAAAGCACAGGCAGCCTCAGAACCAGCCATCTGCTGGTGCCCCACCACTGGGGGTAATGGGGGAGTCTCAATCCTTGGCCTCTCCGCTGGCGTAGTGGAGAAGAGGCCACTGGTGCCACTTTAGTGCTGGCTGTGTTGTGATGCAGACACCGGTCCCCTGGAGCTGGAACGAGGGGCTGGCTTTTAACCCCAGAGTTAACAAGTACAGGGGCCCACGGCATAGCCATTATGCAGTCTGCTCCGGGGAAGCCAGGCAGATGCCTCCGGGATCACACGTGTACATAACCCACCAGGGAGGGGTGGTACAGGTGTGCCGCTACACCTGATCCACAGAGGGTACTAGTCTGTTACAGGCAGCGTTGCAGAGTTTCTTCAGCTCCCACTGTAGCAACTCGCGCTTTTAGCTCTGGGCTCCCCGGTTCAGTCCCTGGTGTGTCTCACTGGCTGAGAACGCCCTTGTATGTATGAACTCACAGGAGGCCGTACATTGCACAGGGCAGTTTTGAATTTGCACAGGGCCTCATTAACTCATTAGTAATGAGCTACCACTTTTCTGCTGTTGTGCAACAAGAACAAAAGACAGGCCGGAGTAGGGGTACTCTACTCGGGAAAAAGGTGTGTTTTAAAACCACAATAGCAGCCAGGACCTATCCAGAGCCAGGAGGTTTTCACTGAATTAAATATTCATAATAATGTACTCCGCCCCTTAAATCCTAAAACACCAGTCGCAGGAATATTTGTGTCCTCAGAGATTCTTGGTGCAAGAGGCAGAACAATCTCAGGAATGGCTGGAGCGTCCTGTTTTTGTTTGTTTACGAGCCGGGAATTGGAGACATTCCTGACACACCATTTTATTATCCAACAGAGATGCAATGCAACATGAACTCAGCAAATTTAAAGACCCACTTTCATTACCTTTCAGTTGTGTTTTTCCACATCCCAAGATCAGCCACAAGCTGTCAGTCCCAGTGACTTTTCTTTCAGATTAAACACAACAAAACAAGAAAGAAGCAAACAGTGTTGAGAAGAGAGCGCAGTGGGTGTTTCTCTACCATGCTGCACCAATATGACAGGCAGAAGGTGGCTGAAAATTGAAAGTTGCAATACACAGGAAAAAACCCAGTGAAAACCTACTCTTGTAGGAGAGGACAGAAAGAATATCTGCAGTTCATGCAGCAAGCCAGGAAAAGGATGATTAATATTAATCATTATAGTTGCTCTCTCAGCATTGTTTGTGGTACATCTCCTTAACAGACCTGGATAAAAGCCTGCCTGGCTGAAGAAAGCTGAACCATCTTTCTGCGTGAGAGGTTCCATTGTATATGTGCCCTTGCTGACTGCCCCCTCCCAGAACCTGGCTGTTAGAAGCACTGAGCGAGGTTTGGATGGGGTGAAAGGTGGAAGCTAATGTCTACACTGGAAACTTCAAAGTGCTGTCGTGCGAACGTTCCCGTGGCAGCGCTTTGAAGTGGGAGTGTGGTTGTGCGCAAGCGCTGGGAGAGAGCTCTCCCAGTGCTGCTGGTAATCCACCTCCGCGAGGGGATTAGCTCCCAGCACTCGGAGCCTGTCTACACAAGCGCTTTAAAGCGCTCAGACTTGCTGCGCCCAGGGGGGTGATTTTTCACACCCCTAAACTAGCAAGTTAGAGTGCTATAAAATGTAAGTGTAGACAAACTTTAAGTTGGAAAGAAAGCACGGAGTGGCTAGGCTTCTTCCCATCCAGTATCTCAGGCTTGGCTACACTGACGAGCTTTCAGTGGTGTAGCTGCGCCGCTGTAAGATCTCTAGTGTAGACACTCTAAGCCAATGGGAGAGAACTCTCCCATTGGACTTAATTAATCCACCACCAGCCGGCGGCGGTAGCTCTCCCACCGACATAGCGCTGTCCACACCAGCACTTCGGTGGGGGGAATTTATGTCACTCGGGGAAGTGGCTTATTCACACCCCTGAGTGACATAAGTTACACCGACATAGCCTCAGATTGCTCTTCTCCTCTCCGTGCAGGGGGGGTCCTTGTTTCATGCCACTGATGCTAATGAGCAGAGCGGATTGGAAACTGAATTCCCATCCCATGGAAATTCCAAGATTCTGACATACTGTTTCATCCCAAATAGAGACAAAAATTAGAAATCTTGGATTTTTTTGTGAAATTAAATATTGCAATATATTTTGTTGTGACCCCATCAAAACATTTTGTTTGACTTTATATCTTATTTTATCTTATCCACCAACAGACAGCTATGATGAGAAAATCAAAGCTCAGTTCTACAATTGGTCACCAACTGGTCGATGGTGATAGACGGGGTCGATCCTGGAGACTCTCCCAGTCGATTGTGTCTCTGGCTGCAGGGGAGCTGCCACTAAGGCAGGCTGGCTGTGTGTCCCTGCCCCACACCACTCCTGGAAGTGGCCAGCACGCTCTCATGGCCCCGGGAAGAAGGGTTGTAGGGGTCTCCACGCGCTGCTTCTGCCTGCAAGCACCGCCCCTGCAGCTCCCATTGGCTGGGAACAGGGACTGTGGCCAATGGGAGCTGTGGAGACGGTGCCTGCAGAGAGGGGTAGCGCACAGAGCCACGTGCTCCCCCCAGAGGCTGCAGGGGCGCATTGGCCCCTTCCGGGAGCAGCGTGGGGCCGGGGCATGTGATGGTCCTTTCTGCAGGACCGTATCAGAGATGCTGCAATAACTGTAGTTGGTTTCCAAATAAGCAAACCTAAAGTCTGGATAAGTGAGGATATGTGGAACAGTGTGAATGAAAGGAAGCAAAATAAACATCAGCCCCTCAAACACACATCCAGAAAAAGAAGCAGCAAAAAATCTGTATAAAACAAAGGACAACGCAATAAAAAGCAATGTGAGACAAGACAAGAGGAAATACATGGATAACATTGCCAAAGAAGCAGAAGCAGCTACTGAAAGAGGTGATAATACTTTTCAACAAAATACGGGACCAGGAAAAGGCTCAGAACAAAGGGAAAATGTCATTATCCCGGTTTTGTTTAATATCTTTATTAATGATCTGGAGGATGGTGTGGACTGCACTCTCAGCAAGTTTGCAGATGACACTAAACTAGGAGGCGTGGTAGATACACTAGAGGGTAGGGATCGGATACAGAGGGACCTAGACAAATTAGAGGATTGGGCAGAAAAAAACCTGATGAGGTTCAACAAGGACAAGTGCAGAGTCCTGCACTTAGGACGGAAGAATCCCATGCACTGCTACAGACTAGGGACCGAATGGCTAGGTAGCAGTTCTGCTGAAAAGGACCTAGGGGTCACAGTGGACGAGAAGCTGGATATGAGTCAACAGTGTGCTCTTGTTGCCAAGAAGGCTAACGGCATTTTGGGCTGTATAAGTAGGGGCGTTGCCAGCAGATCGAGGAACGTGATCGTTCCCCTTTATTCGACATTGGTGAGGCCTCATCTGGAATACTGTGTCCAGTTTTGGGCCCCACACTACAAGAAGGATGTGGACAAATTGGAAAGAGTCCAGCGGAGGGCAACAAAAATGATTAGGGGTCTGGAGCACATGACTTATGAGGAGAGGCTGAGAGAACTGGGATTGTTTAGTCTCCAGAAGAGAAGAATGAGGGGGGATTTGATAGCAGCCTTCAACTACCTGAAGGGGGGTTCCAAAGAGGATGGACCTCGGCTGTTCTCAGTGGTGGCAGATGACAGAACAAGGAGCAATGGTCTCAAGTTGCAGTGGGGAGGTCCAGGTTGGATATTAGGAAAAACTATTTCACTAGGAGGGTGGTGAAACACTGGAATGCGTTACCTAGGGAGGTGGTGGAGTCTCCTTCCTTGGAGGTTTTTAAGGCCCGGCTTGACAAAGCCTTGGCTGGGATGATTTAGCTGGGAATTGGTCCTGCTTTGAGCAGGGGGTTGGACTAGATGACCTCTTGAGGTCCCTTCCAACTCTGATATTCTATGATTCTATGATTATAGTCAAAATACCAAAGAAAAGTGACCTAAGCGACTGCAACAACTGGTGAGCTGTTACAATCCTTTCAATGATGATAGACAAAGTTTTCTGTGGAATCAACTTAATCAGAATAAAGGATGCGGTTGAGGCAAAGCTAAGGGAAGAGCAGGCAATACTTCAACGCAGAAGATCACGTGTTGACCAGATTGTCACCCTAAATATAATAACCAAAGAGAGCATTGAGCAGCAAAACTCACTTATCATGAACTTCATAGATTTTAAGAAAACCTTTGAGAGCCTCCAGTGTCAAATGTTCACTCTGGACCATTTCTTGGTGTGTTATGGTTTACCAGCACAAATAATTAGCATCATCAAGACTTCATGTCAAGATCAAAGTACACACAGACTTGAGCATTTGCTCACGTTTAACATAGTAGACGCTAGTGTCAAACAAGGATGCGTTCTTTCACCTCTCCTATTTGGCATCGCCGTTGACTTCATTATGAGAAAAAGTGTAGATGGATACAACACAGGCATTGCCTGGCTGAGCAATAGTACACATTGCAGACTCATGCTGAAGTTGTGATCCGCCACAACTCCCAGATCCTTCTCAGACGTGCTGCTGCCCAGCCAGTTATTCCCTATTCTATTGGTGCATTTGGTTTTTCTTCCCCCTAGTCTTTGTTTGCGGTTGTTTAACCAATTATGTATCCACTTAATGGTAGTTCTGCTGAGCCCACGTTTCTCCAGCTTACTTATGAGAATGTCATGTGGGACTGTGTAAAACGCCATGCTAAAGTCCTGGTATATTATGTCCATCACTTTCCCCCTATCCACCAAACCAGTTACCTTGTCAAAGAAGGAAATCAAGCTGGTTTGGCAGGATTTGTTCTTAGTAAATCCATGCTGGCTGCTAGTGATCACTCCTTCATCCTCCAGGTATTTGCAAGTTGAATGTTTTATACATTGCTCTAGTAGCTTTATAAGAACATAAGAACGGCCATACTGGGTCAGACCAAAGGTCCATCTACCCTAGTATCCTGTCTTCCGACAGTGGCCAATGCCAGGTGCCCCAGAGGGAATGAACATTTATCCTCCATGAATGTATCTAGTTCTTTTGTGAACCCTGTTATAGTCTTGGCCTTCACAACATCCTCTGGCAAAGAGTTTCACAGGTTGATTGTGCATTGTGTGAAGAAATACGTCCTTTTGATTGTTTTAAACCTGCTGCCTATTAATTTAATTTGGTGACCCCTCGTTTGTGGTATGAGAAGGAATAAATAACACTTCTTTATTTACTTTCTCCACACCAGTCATGATTAGACCTCTATCAAATCCCCCCTTGGTCATCTCTTTTCCAAGCTGAAAAGTCCCAGTCTTATTAATCTCTCCTTATATGGAAGCCGTTCCATACCCCTAATCATTTTTGTTGCCCTCCTCTGAAACTTTTCCAATTCCAATATATCTTTTTTGAGATGGGGCGACCACATCTGCACACCGTAGTCAAGATGCAGTCTATGTGGCTCTGGAAAGAAGGATAAAGTAGTTTGAGGCGCAAGTCGTGTTCTCGTCCATCCTCCCTGTTGAAGGAAAAGGCCCAGGTAAGGACCATTGAATTATGGAGGTAAATGCATGGTTACGCAGGTGGTGTTGGAGAGAGGACTTTGGATTCTTCGGCCATGGGATGTTTTTCCAGGAAAAAGGATCGCTAGGAAGAGATGGGATCCACCTAACGAAGAGAGGGAAGAGCATCTTCGCAGACAGGCTTGCTAACCTAGTGAGGAGGGCTTTAAATTAGGTTCACTGGGGGATAGTGACCTAAGCACAGAGGTAAGTGGGGAAGTGGGAGGAAACACAAGAAGTAGGGTGCAACAGGGAAGGCCTTCTGATTCACACTGAGAAAGCAGGGCAATCAGCTAGTTATCTTAGGAGCCTGAACACGAACGCAAGAAGCCTGGGAAACAAGCAGGAAGAATTGGAAGTCCTGGCACAGTCAAGGAATTATGATGTGGTTGGAATAACAGAGACTTAGTGGGGTAACTCACATGACTGGAGCACAGTCATGGATGGGTATAAACTGTTCAGGAAGGACGGGTGGGGAGAAAAGGTGGAGGAGTTGCACTATATGTAAAAGAGCAGTATGATTGCTCAGCGCTCCAGTATGAAACTGGAGAAAAGCCTGTTGAGAGTTTTTGGGTTAAGTTTAGAGGCGAGAGAAACAAGGGTGATGTCATATGCCTAACATAGTGAATGCTAATGGGAAGGGGGTAGGTTTAGCGGATAAAATAAAAAAAGAACAAGTTAAAAATCACTTAGAAAAGTTAGATGCCTGCAAGTCACCCGGGCCTGATGAAATGCATCCTAGAATACTCAAGGAGCTAATAGAGGAGGTATCTGAGCCTCTAGCTATTATCTTTGGAAAGTCATGGGAGACGGGAGAGATTCCAGAAGACTGGAAAAGGGCAAATATAGTGCCCATCTATAAAAAGGGAAATAAAAACAACCCAGGTAACTACAGACCAGTTAGTTTAACTTCTGTGCCAGGGAAGATAATGGAGCAAGTAATTAAGGAAATCATCTGCAAACACTTGGAAGGTGGTAAGGTGATAGGGAACAGCCAGCATGGATTTGTGAAGAACAAATCATGTCAAACCAATCTGATAGCTTTCTTTGATAGGATAACGAGCCTTGTGGATAAGGGTGAAGCGGTGGATGTGGTATACCTAGACTTTAGTAAGGCATTTGATACGGTCTTGCATGATATTCTTATCGATAAACTAGGCAAATACAAATTAGATGGGGCTACTATAAGGTGGGTGCATAACTGGCTGGATAACCGTACTCAGAGAGTTGTTATTAATGGTTCCCAATCCTGCTGGAAAGGCGTAACGAGTGGGGTTCCGCAGGGGTCTATTTTGGGACCGGCTCTGTTCAATATCTTCATCAACGACTTAGATATTGGCATAGAAAGTACGCTTATTAAGTTTGCGGATGATACCAAACTGGGAGGGATTGCAACTGCTTTGGAGGACAGGGTCATAATTCAAAATGATCTGGACAAATTGGAGAAATGGGCTGAGTTAAACAGGATGAAGTTTAACAAAGACAAATGCAAAGTGCTCCACTTAGGAAGGAAAAATCAATTTCACACATACAGAATGGGAAAAGACTGTCTAGGAAGGAGTACGGCAGAAAGGGATCTAGGGGTTATAGTGGACCACAAGCTAAATATGAGTCAACAGTGTGATGCTGTTGCAAAAAAAGCAAACATGATTCTGGGATGCATTAACAGGTGTGTTGTGAGCAAGACACGAGAAGTCATTCTTCCGCTCTACTCTGCTCTGGTTAGGCCTCAGCTGGAGTATTGTGTCCAGTTCTGGGCGCCGCATTTTAAAAAAGATGTGGAAAAATTGGAGCGGGTCCAGAGAAGAGCAACAAGAATGATTAAAGGTCTTGAGAACATGACCTATGAAGGAAGGCTGAAAGAACTGGGTTTGTTTAGTTTGGAAAAGAGAAGACTGAGAGGGGACATGATAGCAGTTTTCAGGTATCTAAAAGGGTGTCATAAGGAGGAGGGAGAGAACTTGTTCACCTTAGCCTCTAAGGATAGAACCAGAAACAATGGGTTTAAACTGCAGCAAGGGAGGTCTAGGTTGGACATTAGGAAAAAGTTCCTAACTGTCAGGGTGGTTAAACACTGGAACAAATTGCCTAGGGAGGTTGTGGAATCTCCGTCTCTGGAGATATTTAAGAGTAGGTTAGATAAATGTCTATCAGGGATGGTCTAGACAGTATTT
>NC_048316.1:20272179-20321446 GCF_013100865.1 Trachemys scripta elegans | reverse complement strand
CTAGGGAGGTTGTGGAATCTCCGTCTCTGGAGATATTTAAGAGTAGGTTAGATAAATGTCTATCAGGGATGGTCTAGACAGTATTTGGTCCTGCCATGCGGGCAGGGGACTGGACTCGATGACCTCTCGAGGTCCCTTCCAGTCCTATAATCTATGAATCTATAATCTATGAATCTATGGTGGACATCTACTATAGACCACCAGACCAGGAGGATGAAGTAGATGAGGCTTTCTTCGGACAACTAATAGAAGTTTCCAGATCACAGGCCCTGGTTCTCATGGGAGACTTCAATCACCCCGAGATCTGCTGGGAGAGCAATACAGCAGTGTACAGACAATCCAGGAAGTTTTTGGAAAGTGTTGGGGACAACTTCCTGGTGCAAGTGCTGGAGGAACCAACTAGGGGCCGTGCTCCTCTTGACCTGCTGCTCACAAACAGGGAAGAATTGGTAGGAGAAGTAGAAGAGGATGGCAACCTGGGCAGCAGTGACCATGAGATGGTCGAGTTCAGGGTCCTGACAAAAGGAAGAAAGGAGAGCAGCAGAATACAGACCCTGGACTTCAGAAAAGCAGACTTAGACTCCCTCAGGGAACTGATGGGCAGGATCCCTTGGGAGAATAACATGAGGGGGAAAGGAGTCCAGGAGAGCTGGCTGTATTTTAAAGAATCCTTATTGAGGTTGCAGGAACAAACCATCCCGATGTGCAGAAAGAATAGCAAATTTGGCAGGCAACCAGCTTGGCTTAACAGAGAAATCTCTGGTGAGCTTAAACACAAAAAGGAACCTTACAAGATGTGGAAACTTGAACAGATGACTAGGGAGGAGTATAAAAATATTGCTCAAGCATGCAGGGGTGTAATCAGGAAGGCCAAAGCACAATTGGAGTTGCAGCTAGCAAGGGATGTAAAGGGTAACAAGAAGGGTTTCTACAGGTATGTTAGCAACAAGAAAAAGGTCAGGGAAAGTGTGGGCCCCTTACTGAATGGGGGAGGCAACTTAGTGACAGATGATGTGGAGAAAGCTGAAGTACTCAATGCTTTTTTGCCTCAGTCTTCACAGACAAGATCAGCTCCCAGACTGCTGCAGTGGGCAGCACAGTATGGGGAGGAGGTGAGCAGCCCTCAGTGGTGAAAGAACAGGTTAAGGACTATTTAGAAAAGCTGGATATGCACAAGTCCATGGGGCCAGATGCAATGCATCTGACGGTGCTGAGGGAGTTGGCTGATGTGATTGCAGAGCCATTGACCATTGTCTCTGAAAACTCATGGTGATCGGGGGAGGTCCCAGACGATTGCAAAAAGGCAATTATAGTACCCATCTTTAAAAAGGGAAGAAGGAGAATCCAGGGAACTACAGACTGGTCAGCCTCATCTCAGTCCCTGGAAAAATCATGGAGCAGGTCCTCAAGGAATCCATTTTGAAGCACTTAGAGGAAAGTGATCAGGAACAGTCAACATGGATTCACCAAGAGCAAGTCATGCCTGACCAACCCGATTCCCTTCTATGATGAGATAACTGGCTCTGTGGATATGGGGAAAGCGGTGGCAGTGATATATCTTGACTTTAGCAAAGCTTTTGATACAGTCTCCCACAGTATTCTTGCCAGCAAGTGTGGCAAGTGGATGAATGGACTATAAGGTGGATAGAAAGCTGGCTAGATCATCAAGCTCAACGGGTAGTGATCAACGGCTTGATGTCTAGTTGGCAGCCGGTATCAAGTGGAATGCCCCAGGGGTCATTCCTGGGTTTTGTTCAACATCTTCATTAATCTGGAGGATGGGATGGATTGCACTCTCAGCAAGTTTGCAGATGACACTAAGCTGGGGGGAGATGTAGATACGCTGGAAGGTAGGGTTAGGGTCCAGAGTGACCTAGACAAATTGGAGGGTTGAGCCAAAAGAAATCTGATGAGGTTCAACAAGGACAAATGCAGAGTCCTGCACTTAGGAAGGAAGAATCCCATGCACCACTACAGACTGGGGACTAAGAGGCAGTTCTGCAGAAAAGTACCTGGGGATTACAGTGGATGAGAAGCTGGATATGAGTCAGCAGTGTGCCCTCGTTGCCAAGAAGGCCAATGGCATATTGGGCTGCATTAGTAGGAGCATTGCCAGCAGATCAAGGGAAGTGATTATTCCTCTCTATTCAGCACTGGTGAGGCCACACCTGGAGTATTGCATCCAGTTTTGGTTCCCCCACTACAGAAAGGATGTGGAAAATTGCAGAGAGTCCAGCAGAGACCAACAAAAATGATTAGGGGCACATGACTTATGAGGAGAGGCTGAGGGAACTGGGCTTACCTAGTCTGCAGAAGAGAAGAGTGAGGGGGGATTTGATAACAGCCTTCAACTACCTGAAGGGGCGGTTCCAAAGAGGATGGAGCTCAGCTGTTCTCAGTGGTGGCAGATGACAGATCAAGGAGTAATGGTCTCAAGTTGCAGTGGGGGAGGTCTAGGTTGGATATTAGGAAACACTATTTCACTAGGAGGGTGGTGAGGCACTGGAATGGGTTACCTAGGGAGGTGGTGGAATCTCCATCCTTAGAGATTTTTTAATGCCCGGCTTGACAAAGTCCTAGCTGGGATGATTTAGTTGGTGCTGGTCCTGCTTTGAGCAGGGGATGGACTAGATGTCCTCCTGAGGTCTCTTCCAACCCTAATCTTCTATGATTCTGTGATTCTAGGCGGGTATACCATGGATTTATATAGAGGCAATATGATATTTTCTATCTTATTATCTGTCCCTTTTTAATGATTCCCAACATTGTTAGCTTTTTTGACTGCTGCTGCACATTGAGTGGATGTTTTCAGAGAACTATCCAGAATGACTCCAAGGTCTCTTTCTTGAGTGGTAACAGCTAAGTTAGACCCCATCATTTTATTTTATATATATATAAAAAAATCTGGTTATGTTTTCCAATGTGCATTACTTTGGATTTATCAACATTGAATTTCATCTGCCATTTTGTTGCCCAGTCACCCAGTTGAGAGATCCCTTTGTAGCTCTTCACTGTCTGCCTAGGATTTATCTATCTTGAGTAGTTTTGTATCATCTGCAAATTTTGCCACCTCACCGTTTACCCCTTTTTCCAGATCATTTATGAATATGTTAAATAGGACTGGTCCCAGTACAGACCCCTGGGGGACACCGCTATTTAACTCTCTCCATTCTGAAAACTGACCATTTATTCCTACCCTTTGTTTTCTAGCTTTTAACCAATTACCGATCCATAAGAGGACTTTCCCTCTTATCCCATGACAACTTACTTTGCTTAATAGCCTTTGGTGAAGGACCTTGTCAAAGGCTCTCTGAATATCTAAGTACACTATATCCACTGGATCCCTCTTGTCCACATGCTTGTTGACCCCCTCAAAGAATTCTAGTAGATTGGTGAAGCATGATTTCCCTTTACTAAAACCATGTTGACTCTTGTCCAAGTTATGTTCATCTATGTGTCTGACAATTTTGTCCTTTATTATAGTTTCAACCAGTTTGCCTATGTGACATTATGAGTGTAATATAATATTTCATTGGAAGGTGACAGAGCCAGAAAGAGTTAATTAACTCAGACTGACCTGACCCATGGGTGAACCTTAAGGACTGGTTAGGAAGATATGTAAACGAATAGAGCTTTGAAATGCAAGTCTGCATTGTTAGAGATCTCAAGGGTAGATGTTTGCTCAGGTCTTGTGATGTAAGCAAACAAGTCTTGTCTATTGCTATAACTTTAATTCGAAGATCAAAAAGGAATATTAACATTTATGATGATACTTGAGTGAAATAGTATTATTGTCTATATGTCTCTTTGAAGGTTGTGGTAACCTGTATCTGAACTGTTTAATGGATAAATTACCCTGTGCTAATTGTCAGGATGTTTGGAAGGAGAATTAAGCCTATTGTTTTCTCAGGCCGAAAGACTGCTGGAAATGTATAAGAACCCTGGGACACAATCCTGCTGCATCTCAGATCTACTTTGGGTTTCAAGAGGGGGAAACCTTAAGCCACAAGGATTGAGATCCCCAGTCACTGACTGGAGTCACCCTGAATATGGATATTGGACTATAACCCCTGGACTATTTCTAAAAGGACTTTTGGCAACTATAAGCTCACCTCTGCTATGTATCTGAACCTCAAGAATTGAATTAAAGTCTGTATGTATATTGATCTTTTTAACCAACACTCTCTCTCTTCTTTTTTAATACATTTTAGCTTAGTTAATAAGAATTGGTTATAAGTGTGTATTTTGGGTAAGATCTAAGTTATAATTGGACCTGGGTATGTGGCTGATCCTTTGGGATTGGAAGAACCTTTTCTTTTATATGATGAGATAAGATTTTCAGTAATCATCATCATATGTTTGACAGGTGTGTCAGGATTGAGGCCTGAGGCTGGGTACTTTAAGGGAACTGCGTTGTTTGGACGTCTGAGTAACCAGTGAGGTACTACAGAAGCTGTTTTGGGCTGGTTGGTAAATCTAAGTATTGGAATAGCCACCAGCGTTTGGTGTTTGTCTGCCCCGTTTTGTTTGCAGTTCACCCTGATTGAGTGACCTCAGCTGGCTCCCACGGGCAGCACCGTCACAGCCCGGTACTGAAGTCAGGCTTACTGGCCTGTAATTGCCGGGGTCACCTCTGGAGCCCTTTTAAAAAATTGGCATCACATTAGCTATCCTCCAGTCATTTGGTACAGAAGCTGATTTAAATGATAGGTTACAGACTAGAGTTAGTAGTTCTGCAATTTCACATTTGAGTTCCTTCAGAACTCTTGGGTGAATCCCATCTGGTCCTGGTGACTTATTGCTGTTTAATTTATCAATTTGTTCCAAAACCTCCTCTAATGATACCTCAATCTGGGACAGTATCTCAGATCTGTCACCTAAAAAGAATGGTTTGGGTTTGGGAATCTCCCTCACATCCTCAACTGTGAAGACCGACGCAAAGAATTCATTTAGTTTCTCCTCAATGGCCTTGAGTGCTCCTTTAGCATCTCAATCATCCAGTAGCCCCACTGATTGTTTAGCAGCTTCCTGCTTCTGATGTACTTAAAAAAAAAAATTGCTATTTTTTGAGTCTTTGGCTAACTGTCCTTCAAATTCTTTTTTGGCCTTCCTCATTACATTTTTACACTTCATTTGCTAGAGTTTATGCTCCTTTCTATTTTCCTCACTAGGATTTTACTTCCACTTTTTAAAGGATAACTTCCCAAGTATCAAGGTGAGGCTGACTGGTCTATAGTTCCCCGGTTCCTCCTTTTTCCCCCTTTTTAAAGATGGGCCCTATGTTAGCCCTTCTCTAGTCTTCCAGGACCTCTCCTGTCATCCATGAGTTTGCAAATATTATTGCCAGTGGCTCTGAGATTTCTTCAGCTAATTCCTTCAGTACCCTGGGTGAATAACATCCAGCCCCACTGATTTGAATTCATTCAGATTAGTCAGAAGAATTCTGACATGTTCTTCACTTATCCCGATCTGCATCCCCTCTCCTTTACTTTCTATGGTAACCTCACTAGCCATCCAGTCACATGTTATTTTTTGTGAGAAGACTGAAGCAAAGTAGGCATTGAGCAGTTCCCCCTTCTTATCTTTTGTCACCTTCTCCACTGAACAGCAGGCCCACACCATCCCTGATCTTTCTTTTTTGTCTGACATATTTGAAGAACCCCTTCCTGTTGTCTCTAATATCCCTTGCCAGCTGTAATTCATTCCTTGCCTTGGCTTTCCTGATTTTGTTCCTACACCCGTGTGCTATTCCCATGTATACTTCCTTGGTAACATGCCCCTCCTTCCATTTCCTGTATGTGTCCATTTTGGTTTTTAGATAGCTAAAAAGCTCCTTGAACAGCCACTTTGGCCTCCAGTGGCTTTTCTTATCTTTTCTTTGCATTGGAATAGCTTGATGTTGAGCCTCTAGTATTAGATCTTTTAGGAACTGCCAGTCCCCTTTGGCTCCTTTTCTTCCTAATTGACATCACCTTGTGGACTCACATTCAATTTGTGATCCACTGTATCCCCCAGATCCTTTTCAACAGTACAACCACCTGGCCTGTTATTGCCCATGTTATAGGTGCGCATTTGATTTTCCTTCCTAAGTGAAGTACTGTGCACTTGTATTTATAGAATTTCATCTTGTTGATTTCAGACCAATTCTCTAATTTGTCAAGCTCATTTTGAATTCTAATCCCATCCTCTAAAGTGCTTGCAACTCCTCCCAGCTTGGGGTCATCTGCAGATTTTATAAGCATACTCTCCGCTCCATTATCAATGTCATTAATGAAAATATTGACTAGTACAGGCCCAGGTTGCAGGACCCCACTAGATAATCCTTCTCTTAGCCCCTGAATTGATCCCAAATCATTGACAACTACTCTTTCAATATGGTCTTTTAACCAATTGTGCACCCACCTTATAGTAATTTCATCTAGACCACATTCCCCTAGTTTGCTTATGAGAATATCATGTGGAACTGTGTCCAAAGCCTTACTAAAATCAAGATATATCAGATCAACTGTTTCCTCCCTATTCACCAGGCCAATAACCCTGTCAAAGGGGGTTTGTTTTGACATGATTTGTTCTTGACAAATCCTTGCTGGCTATTCCTTATAATGCTATTATCCTCTTGATGATTACAAATTGATTGTTTAATAAATTGTTCCAGTATCTTTCAGATAACAAAGTTAAGATGACCTGTCTATAATTCCCTGGGTCCTCTTTGTTTCCCTTTTTGAAGAGAGGTGCTATGTTTGCCCTTCTCCAGTCCTCTGGGACCTCACCTGTCCTCCATGAATTCTTGAAGATAATTGCTAACAGTTCCGAGATTGCTTCGGCTAGTTCCTTGTGTATCCCGAGGTGCATTTCACCAGGCCTTGCCGACCTGAATACATCTAATTTATCTAAATACTCTAACCTCTTATTTACCTATTTTGGCTTGTGCGCCTTCCCGCTTGTTGTTAATATTAACTGTGTTGAGTCTCTGGTCATCTTTAACCTTTTTAGTGAAGACTGAAGCAAAATAGAAATTAAACATCTCAGCCTTCTTGATGTCATCAATTATTAGTTCTTTCCCCACTAAATAAAGGACCTACATTTTCCTTCATCTTTCTCTTACTCCGAACGCATTTAAAGAACCTCTTATTGCTTTTATGTCCCTTGCTAGGTGTAACTCATTTTGTGCCTTAGCCTTTCTGATTTGGTCCCTACTTCCTTATGCTGTTCTTTTGTATTCCTCCTTAGCAATTTATCCACGTTTCCACTTTTTGTAGGATCCCTGTATGGTTTTCAGGTCATTAAAGAGCTCCATATTGGCCACTTACTATCCTTCCTATCTTTCCTGCCAGCCAGGAGAGTTTGCCGTTGTGCCTGGACTATTGCATCCTTGAGAAACTGCCAGTGCTCCTGAACTCCTTTATCCCGTAGATTTTCTTCCCATGGGATTGTACCTACCAGTTCTCTGAGTTTATTAACATCTGCTTTTTTGCAGTCCATTGTCCTTATTCTGCTGCTCTCACTCCTTCCTTTCCTTAGAATCACAAAATCTACCACTTCTTGGCCACTTCCACCTTCAGATTTGCTACCAATTCCTCCCTGCTGATCAGAAGCAAGTCTAAAATGGCTGCCGCCTTTGTTACTTTCTCCACTTTCTGAAACAAGAAGTTGTTCCCAATAATTCCAAGAACATATGGGATGTTTTGTGCTTTGCCGTATTACTTCCTCTTGTGTTTTGCATACTTCTAGAAATGTCTCATACACCCTCCGCTTCCTGCTTTGGTGTCTAGAGGAGACCACTGTTGTGATGCCACCCCTATTTTTTCCCCTTTTATATTTACCCAGGGACTTTCAACTAGCCTGCTTCTCACCTCCTTCTGGATGGTAGAACAAGTGTATAACACAATGCAAGACCTCCTGCCTTTTTTCCCTGCCTGTCCTTCCTGAACAAGCTGTACCCCTCTATGCCAATATCCCAGTCCTGAGATTTATCCAACCAAGACTCTGTGATGCATATTGCGTCATAATTTAGCTCACATAGTAACGCTTCCAGTTCTTCCTGTTTCTTCCCCATGCTCCTTGCATTTGTGTACAGACCTCTATGACGTTGAGTAGATTCCCCTGCTGATTTCCCCTCTTGTTGCTCATCCCCAGGGTCATACCTATTGTAATTTTCCAGGTCCTCCAAACATCTAGCCCCCTGCTATGGTCACTTTTTGTATGTGAGCTTTTGCCACCTGCCCCCTTTGAATCTAGGTTAAAATCCTCCTCACTAGGCTGGTGAGTCAGTCCACAAAGATGCTCTGCCCCTTCTTGGTCAGGTGGACCCCTTCTCTTCTCAGCAGTCCTCCCTGCAACAGCTTCCAGGGTAAGGAAGCCAAAGCCCTCCCGTCAACACCATCTGTGCAACCCTGCATTCATCTCCAGGATGCACATGTCCCTGCCTGGGCCTTAATCCTCAACTGGGAGGATGGACAAGAACAAAACCTGCACCCCCAGCTCCTTCACCCTCGCTCCTAGTAGTCACTGCTGAGGTCAGACCTGGCAGTAACATTAGTGCCCAGCGGATGAGCAGCATGGGGTAGTGGTCAGAGGGCCGGATGAACCTCGACAGCCTTTCCATGACACATACATCGCCTGGGCTGGGTGCCTTTGTATTTCTAAAGTTTCTCCCGTGACTGTTCGCACAGAGGGGCTTTTGGAGGAGTGTGATGTGTTTGCTTTTCACAGAAAGTGGAGACAGTATCCTAGAAGTTAGAGGAAGGAGAGATCTACTGGATCCTCACTGCATGATCCTGTACTTCAAGAGAGACACAACAGATACTGAGGATTCAGCACCCAAAACCTCCCAATGATTTTAACAGGAGCAGAATGAGAGCCCGGCCCCTGGCCTGTGAGGCATTCTAGGTGATTTATTTTTCCCGGGCATGTTCATTTAGTCTGGGATGTTTCATTTCATCTGACAATGGGCTAGCCCTGACAGAAAACGGGAAGGAGGGAGAGGAGGGCAAAGAGGGAGAAGAAAGACGCCTTTTCATTCTTTTTCCTCTTTTCACTCTCCTTTCTTCTTGCCTTTCCCATCCCCTCCCTCCTTTCCCTGTCTCTAAGTGTGATGGAAATCACGTATTCCCTGAAACTCAAGAGGGTGATTGATCCCTCCCTCACCCAACCCCCAGACAATACCAGGGATCTGGTGGTTCTAATGTTCACAGCTTGAAAAGAATCTAACTGAGGCAGCAGTCTGCACTATCAAAACATCAAATATGGGATGCAGGCACATAGGCAGAAGCAGAGTTTTGTTAAAGGAACACAGACATATAGCCACAGTGAGACACATGCCCGGAGTCTGCAGATCACAATGAAAACTCCTCGAGCATCAGCCGTCCGGCCTGCAGGGCCCACGGACTTTTCCCCCTCAAAAGGAGTATTGCCCTTCTTATTAAAATAATTCTGCTTCTTTTGAGGCAGCTGGGAATGCAGCACTGCACTGTGTCCACCGTCAGTACCTCTGCAGCCAGCAAGGCGACAGGGGTCGAAATGGTCTGTCCGGATATGGCCGCCTGTCACACCTCGGCAACAGAAGTTGGCGCTTTGTGGTTCTCCTACCAGACATTGACGTGCTGTATCCGTCTCAGAAGGACTCAGCACCAGAGCAGGGGGTATGTGGTTTTCCCATCCTGTTGGGATTTTCGAGAGTTTGGAGGGGTTTCTTGTTCTGCATCTGGATGAATCTGAAACCTTTCAAAGCTTTTAACAAGAGAGACCAGACCCCAGAGTAGCCAATCGCTGGGTGGATAGCGCACTCATCGGGAACACAGACCTCCAACATCCCCGGGGACTCGAGGAGTGTCCTAACCACAAGACTACTGACTAGGATGGGATACGGGCTGCTGCGTGCTCACTTACTTGCTCTCTCTCATTGAGTGGAAATTCCATCCTGAGAAACCTTCCCATCAAAACTGTACAGTAGTCCAAAAAGTTTTGGTTTCAACAAATCTGTATTTTCCCATTAAAATCAGCCTTACTCAGTGCCCACAAACAGGGTCAGATTTTCCAACCTCCGCTCCCAAGTAGACACCCAAATAACAGAAGGGCAGCTTTGTACATCTGCATTGCACTGGTATCCGTGACAAACCAAGGTGCGGGACCATGGAGAACCAGACCCAATAGCATTACCGGCGCATGAGGCTGGCTTTAGGTTTGAATGAGCAGTTCCAGCTGCCAATGCGATTGTTGTTGACAGTCAATCATGTGAGGAAATCTTAGCTCAGTGTTAGAGCGTCTCGTCAGTATTTTTCCTCTGAAAATAGCCCCAGCACTGTAGGGGAACCTAGCTAGAAAGTCAACGGAGATTATCTTCTGTAAACACAGACCAGTCACTGGACTTTTCCCAGCTCAGCTGACAAAGGTACCAGCCATGGCACCATGTCCCAGTGAGAAAACATCCAATCTGACATGAGATGAGCCCCTATCACAGGATGGGTCTTTTCACTTCCGTACTGTTATTAAGGAAGAGCAGGTAGTCCTGGGGACTGTCTCTTAGCCCTTGGTGCATCTGTCTTGCTTTGCACCTCCTGATTGCACAGCACTTTACAAGGTTCATCAGCAGTGTCATTATCTCTGATTCACAGATGGGGAAGCCGAGGCACCAAGACAGGAGGTGACATACCCAAGGTGATGCTGGCAGCCAGTGGCAGAGCCAGGAACAGAATTGAGGACTCCTGACCCCTTAGCCACTGAACCACACTGTCTCTCCGAAAGCTCAGTAAAGTGAATCATAGAATCATAGAATATCAGGGTTGGAAGGGACCTCAAGAGGTCATCTAGTCCAACCCCCTGCTCAAAGCAGGACCAATTCCCAACTAAATCATCCCAGCCAGGGCTTTGTCAAGCCGGGCCTTAAAAACCTCCAAGGAAGGAGACTCCACCACCTCCCTAGGTAACGCATTCCAGTGTTTCACCACCCTCCTAGTGAAATAGTTTTTCCTAATATCCAACCTGGACCTCCCCACTGCAACTTGAGACCATTGCTCCTTGTTCTGTCATCTGCCACCACTGAGAACAGCCGAGCTCCATCCTCTTTGGAACCCCCCTTCAGGTAGTTGAAGGCTGCTATCAAATCCCCCCTCATTCTTCTCTTCTGGAGACTAAACAATCCCAGTTCCCTCAGCCTCTCCTCATAAGTCATGTGCTCCAGCCCCCTAATCATTTTTGTTGCCCTCCGTTGGACTCTTTCCAATTTTTCCACATCCTTCTTGTAGTGTGGGGCCCAAAACTGGACACAGTACTCCAGATGAGGCCTCACCAATGTCGAATAAAGGGGAACGATCACGTTCCTCGATCTGCTGGCAATGCCCCTACTTATACAGCCCAAAATGCAGTTAGCCTTCTTGGCAACAAGAGCACACTGTGATTAAGGTTAGCCTCAGATGCGAATGTAGGGAGCCAAACAGACAGAAGGGGAAAATCTTGTCCCCTTGCCTCTGTGGTTGCAGGACACTGGGACCAGGCAAGGAAACCACAGCTTTGCACACAATGCAAAACCAGCTGATTTCAACCCGTGGTCCTCGGACCCTAGCATCTGCAGACTCGGTCTAAGATTTCCAAAGGGGATTTCCCCACCTCTATTCAAAATTTTTAGGGGTCCACAAATGAAAAATGGTTGAAAACCACTGTGTTACATGTTAGCAGTACATATCTGGTCACCAGCTGTTTAACTTTAAAAAAAAAAAAAAAAAAATGATCGAATCAGACTTTTTCCTTCTGCTGGAATGCTACCAGCAGTGCTGAAGACAAGCTGGGAGTACACACAGGGTAGACAAATCAGGTAGATAAAAGAAGTATTTGTTCCAGTTCATCCCACTAACTTCTCAGATCCTAGTTCTTTGAAGTGTCTTCTTTGCCGCTTTTAGGTAAGCCCCTTCGTTTTCACTTTAAACCAGTTTTTACTGGGAAGAAGGTCCCTGTGCACTGCTGTGGAGGGGTGGATTGGGGGCCCAGAGTGGGCCAGGCAGGGACAGAGCCAATGGATCCGCAGCTGCATAAGGGGATCCACCCACGGGACAAGTGTCGCTCAGATGCTTGGGAGGGAGCAGCCCTGGGAGGCTCTCCACCAATGGGAGCTGCGGGGGTGGTGCCTGCGGGCGGAGGCAGCGCGCAGAGCTAGGAGCTGAGGGAGAGACATGTCGCCAAGGTAAGTGCTGGCCAAAGAATCAGCCCACACTCTATCCAGCTCCAGCCAGAACTACTGCCCCTCCCAGGTATAAGGAACGAATTCCCACCCATGTGCAGGAAAAACAAAGCAAACCATCCCATTCCGGATCCCAGTCCTTTAACTTTTACAGCTCCTGCCAGCGAGGGGCTCCAGAGGTATGAGCACTGTGTTCAACACTGTACTGAACTGTACTAAAAATCAAAGACAGCCAATGTTTGTCTTTGATGGGTTCTTCTGTCCTGGGATCACAGGCCACCAAGTTCTTCCCTCATGCTCAGCCTAGTTCCACAGGCCAACGCAGCTTTGTACTTTTAAGGGGTTGCAAAAGCACTGGAGGAAGCTCAACCCACAATGTTGTAGATTTCTCCCTCCCCTCTCCCTCAAGGATTTTAAATTCACTTCTTAGCAGGCTATGATAGAAAGACTGGCTGAATAGGCTAAAGGCAGGTTCTGTCCATTTGCTGGTTCTCTAGCCCTTCAATCCCTCATAAAAATACCTCGCATTGGATTTCTTTTGAGTTTCATTCCAAAAACGTAAAGCTAAATAAACCTGAAGGTAGTCCTCATTATTCTGCCCCAACTCAAACTAACTTCTTTCCCAAGTGGAAAACACTGGATAAGCCTGGAATGTGATTCGAGACGGGAATGAGAACACAGGCCAATTCCTGCTGACAGTTACACCCGTGTAGCCTTATTGACTTCAGGGAGAACAGATTTTTGCACAAGACTAGATTTTGGTCCCTTCTGCTTTTTCACACCTGGTATAAGCAGAATCTCATTCACTTTCCTTCCCTAAACTCTGAGCATTTTAAGGGGGGGGAGGGGGGAAATGAGCAAGGTCTGCTTGATTTACACATGCAAACGAAACAGGAACACCAGCCTTAAACAAACACCAGACCTGATGTAAAATGGTGTCACTACAGCAGCCTTGGTTGGACTGTTCTTTTGAAGATCCTCAATGGTTCTTTTAAGATGCTGATTTTCAATTAAGTCTTTTTGTTCAGCAGGGCAGAGAACACAACAGGGAATCGCTCTGTTTTGTCAACTCCTAGTCAATCAAAAGCTGAAAGCCTTTAGATTAACTTTGTTTAATGTTTGTACAGTGATTTTGAAGAACTAACATAGTACAGAAGTGCTAAATATTATGACTGGGGAACCATCTAAAGATCTGTCCCTTCTAGCTGTTACCTTTTTCTTACAAAAAGCTTAAAACAAACATGCAAACCGTAGGGGGCTGGTGCACACGGAACTCATGCTTAAAAAACCTCATGTCAGAGCTGCTGATCACACATTCTAGAAGAGATAATACTTAATCCTGCCATGAGTGCAGGGGACCGGACTAGACGACCTCTCGAGGTCCCTTCCAGTCCTATGATTCTAATTGTGGAAGAGCTTGGAGACAGTATGACCTGATGCAGTGAATCACTGGAGTTTAACTACACAAACTGGGTAACATCCCACAAATAATATTTGGGTTCAGTGTGAAACCAGTAATTCATTGTCCTCAGCCAGCACAACACTGGGAGGCAGCTTTCAGAGCAAGGCAGCCTGAAATACACCACCACCCAATGTCATTTTCCCACTGCCACTTCCTCTACTTCAGTGGATTTTACACCCGAGTGGTTTTTTTTAATATATAATAAAAGCTGGCTGGCCCCCAGACTGCTTGGCTTTGCATTGTGCCATGTGGAGAGCTGAGGGTAGAAGCACCAGGTGGAAAGAGGTGAGCAGGATGGGGAATGTTGCAGCGTTCACCCTCATACAGATGAGCACTCCACTACCTAGGAGGAAGGAGGCCCAGGAGAAGGCCAGCGTAGCATCCCCCGTGCTACCTCTTACTCAGAAGTGTCTGTTTGAAGAATTGAGTGACGTGAGAGTAGAATAAACTTGTTAATTTGACATAAATAAATATGTAAATACTTAGGCCCTTCCCTCTCATTAGCCACTGGCCTTGTCCACACTGGCACTTTACAGCGCTGCAACTTTCTTGCTCAGGGGTGTGAAAAAACACCCCCCGAGCGCTGCAAGTGTCAGCGCTGGAAAGCGCCAGTGTAGACAGTGCACCAGCGCTGGGAGCTACGCCTCGTGGGGGTGGGTTTTTTTAGGGTTTTTCAGGCTGGTGCCATGACTACACAGCCACGTTAGAGTGCTGCCGCGACAGCGCTTTAACGTGCTAGTGAAGACAGGCCCTTAGGCTCACGATACAGCACGAGCAACAAGCAAGCGGAAGAGGCAGCAGAGAGCTGTTGAGCTGCCAGGGGCCTGCTCGCCAGAACTGATCCCGGTAGTGAGCAGCTTTGTTGTCCCTCTAATTACAGCTGTGGCCCCCAACCTTTCTGTGGCCAAGAGCACATTCATGTTTTCAGAAGAGTGTGGCAGGCGCCAACAATTTTTCAAGGCTTATTTTGTATTTGTACATTAAATAATACGAAAAACATCATATTTAATATTACATACTATATGAATCCATAAGATAAAAATGATAATTTTACATATAAAAGGTATTAATTAAATTATTCAGCAATTACTCTTTCACCTTACCATGTTTCAGAGTAGCAGCCGTGTTAGTCTGTATCCGCAAAAAGAACAGTACTTGTGGCACCTTAGAGACTAACAAATTTATTAGAGCATAAGCTTTGGTGGACTACAGCCCACGAAAGCTTATGCTCTAATAAATTTGTTAGTCTCTAAGGTGCCACAAGTACTCCTGTTCTTTTCACCTTACCATGTGAATTTGCTCTTTTTTATCTACCTGTAAGAAAAATTAAGGAGTTTTTACAAAATAAATATCATAAATAGTTTTCATCTTATTTATTTTAAAAAAGTAAAACATTGTTGAACTGCTGGTCCAAATATATTTATTATTCTTACAGTAGAGGAGCGGACTCACCCCTGCGGCACCTCCTGCTGGTTGTCTCAGGAATTAGCTCTTCCAGAGTCCTGGAGTGCCCCCTGCAGGCCAGTGATCCACCTGTCCTCTGGCCCCCATGTCCCTCCCAGACCCTGGTGCCCTTGTATCTGGGGTGCTACCCCCTGGCAGTACACCCCTCAGTACTAGGGTCTCCCCTCCCTGGTGAACCCCCACCCACTATCCCTACCTAGCCTCAGAATAAGGCCACTGCCAGTCACCAAATAGCCCCCACTCCCTAGGGCAGACTGCAGTATAGGCCACTCATCACAGGCAAGGTTGGGTTTGGACCTGCTGCCTTGGCCTAGCCCTGGGCTGCCCTCTGCAACCCCCAGTACCCCTTGGCCTTCCGCTACGCCGCAGCCTGGGACTTTCCAGGCTGGAGCTCCCCAGCGTGTCCCCAGCCCTGCTCCACTCAGGTACCCTGTCTCTAGCTTGCTGCAGCCAGGCCCTTCTCTCTCTGAAGGCAGAGAGAGACTGCTGAGCTCCTGGCTCCCAGCCTCTTATATAGGCCCAGCTGGGGCCTGATTGGGGCATGGCCCAGCTGGGGCTACTTCCCCAATCAGCCCAGTAGCTTTTCCCTTTGCCCCAGCCTTCTCCCAGGGCTGTTTTAAACCCCTCAGGCAGGAGCGGGGTAACCACCCCGCTACACTTACTTTAACATAGATAGCCAGTTATGGTTAATTAAAAATATTCTTTGTATTGTTACTTGTATCTGGATTTCAATAAACAACCAAATATGAAAAAACGTTAAACACAAGTTAATCATATGCGCTCATCAGCACTTAATGGAAAATAGGTATCATTAATTCATGTGGTTTTTCTAATAAAGTCAGTGTGATTTTTGGCACTGCATTTCTTCAGCCAGGTTTTCGTAGTTGGGAGAGTAGGATGATATTCCCGTTCGTAAGCAATCGTCAAGAGGGGCATCTGTAAGCCGAGATCTGTATTTTGATTTTATGATGTTCATTGTTGAAAACAGAACTTCGCATAGATAAGTGGAACCGAAATAAGATTTTATTTTGTATGCTACATTTTTTAAGGCAGGGAACTTTTTTCGGTCAACCAGATTCCAAAAGTTTTCATCTGTTGCGCAGGATTTTAGAACAATATCATTTTGAAGGTCCAAAATCTCCAGTTCCACATCTTCTGTTCTTACTTGAATGAGACTCGCAATTGATGTAGCCATTTCTGTTACCTCTATTTGGCAAGTAAAAGGATTCACAAGAAAGGCAACTACAGGCTCAATGATGATGAACTGTTGAAATCTCTTTTCAAATTGTTACAGAAGTGTTTGAATGTGAATGGTGATGGGTTAAAATCATTGTCACAATACCATTTTCTTCATACTTTGTCTTCATATGTGACATCCACAAGATCAGTTTTGCTTTGAATGATTTTACAGAACCTATCATTTGAGCCACATGTTTGTCTTTTCCCTGGAGCTCAAGATATAAAATGTTCAATTTGTCAGTGATGTCAGCAAGAAAAGCCAAGTCCATTAACCAGCTGGAATCTTCTAGTTGCTCGAAGTTCTGATTTGTGGACTTCAGAAATTCTTTGATCTTTTCAATTAGGCTTAAAAAACATACAAGAACTTTACCTTTGCTCAGCCATCGTACTTCTGTGTGCAAGATAAGATCAGATTGTTTATCATCAACATCTTCCAACAGAGCCTAAAAAATTCTGGCTGCATAAGTGCTAAAAAATCTCTTCTTTCTCCCACTTGGGATGAGCAGCACAGCTATTCATTCTGGAATCAGTGGCCTGGGCTGCAACTAAAGTTGTACCACAAAGGGTGAAGTTAGGGAGAGCCAAGAGAACACACCCAGAGCCCACACAAACAGAGCAAGGCATCATGTACTCTTTGAAAATGCTCTCTCAAGTCCTTGGTCCTGCTGCAGAAACCACTTACAGTTTGAAAAGGCACTGGTGGCCAAGTGTGACCCTTTCATCTATGTATTACATCCAGCATCTCATAGTTCAAGTGATCAGAAATCCTACAATCTTTAGACCTGTAGAGAGAAATGCAGACATTCCTGGGATGATCACAAGGGGCTGGTCTACACTGTGGGGGGGGATCGATCTAAGATACGCAACTTCAGCTACATGAATAGCGTAGCTGAAGTCGAAGTATCTTAGATCGATTTACCTTGGGTCCTCACGGCGCGGGATCGACGGCTGCGGCTCTCCCGTCGACTCCGCTACCGCCGCTCGCTCTGGTGGAGTTCCGGAGTCAACGGGGAGCGCGTTCGGGGATCGATATATGGCGTCTTAACAAGATGTGATATATCAATCCCTGATAAATCGATCGCTGCCCGCCGATACGGCGGGTAGTCTGGATGTACCCAAGGAATTGTCACATATTTAAGCTTACTTATGACTATCAGTAAGTCAGAAATTAAGTTTGATAAATGATCTCCGAGTGGTATTTAGAATCGTTTGAAATAGTGCAGTTATAGCTCTCGGATGCAGAGTAAATATCACTATGTTGCAGTTGAAGGGAATAAAAACTCCTTTTCCTAGTGTGTGTCAAGATAATAGCTGCAGTTACACAGTGTTAGTGTAAACTACTTCTTACGTAATCAAAGTGAAAATTAGGGAATCTGGGATACAGTAACAATTGTGACAGACCCAGGCCAGTTGGGTACAGCAGAGGAGCAGAAGGCAGATATACTGGCCACTGGATTAACAGTTTTCTGTTCCCTGACTGACCAGAGCAGGGACTGCTCCAGGCTAATGAGAACACCTGACTCCAATTAACCTGCAAAGAGTCAGGTGAGGCCATTAAGCTAATGTGACCACCTGACTCTAATTAAGGCCCCGCTGATACTATAAAAAGGGCTCACGCCAGTCAGGCAGAGGGGAGCGGAAGTGTGGCTGAAGGACTGGTTAATGAAGACACCCTCAAGTTATTGATAAGGGAGCCCTAAGGTAAAGGTGAAGAAGGGAGAAGCAGGAGAGCTGTGGGGAAGTGGCCCAGGGAAATGTAGCAACTCTGGCTGTGAAAGGTTGGCTGCCAACAGCTGCTACCATTAGGGTCCCTGGGTCGGAACCCGGAGTAGAGGGCGGGCCCGGGTTCCCCCCAACCCACCACTACAGGAACATCTCCTGGGAGGGGAAGTCAGGCCCCTGTCAGGACAGGAGGCTAAACTGTTCTAAAACAAGCCCTAGGGACAACAGAGACTGTGGGAATTCTCTCACCAACCTCCTTGCTGGCTTATGATGAAAAGGGCTCAGTGGACTGTAACCCTGGCCCTAGAGAGAGAAGGGCTACGTGGAGGGTCACAGAGAGCCACTGAGGCTAGCATATACCGCCTAGAAGCGCAGGACCCACGGGGACAGGGTAGAGCTCTGCCACACAATGTAATTAACAACTGAGAAAAGCAAATGCACTTTGAATAGACAAATTGAACAAATATTTACTGTGTACTAAACACAGCAAGCTTAGAACACGGTGTTTTGATATTTTGTTGAACAAAATGCTAATTCTTCATCCAATATTGGATCTGCCTCTCTATTTTGCTTGGCATCAACATTCAATATCAGCTACTAAGGTGTCACTTTGCTTATTTAATATAGAATAAATAATCCTACTTGTTTTTTAATAGTAGCATAGCAGAGCCCACTTATGCGCTGCACTGCTGGGGGTCCATTATAATTTATTTTTATGTATTTATTTCAATTTTTTTAAGTGCTCCGATAGACCAACATTTAATATGCACATGTACATAACTTTAAAGAATTAAATCAAAAGCGGAGTTTCATTATAAGTGTGATCAAGAGACTTAAGCCACAGGCCCGCGCCTGCCAGGGACCGAGAACACCGGCGCCCGGAACCTGCAGCCCCGGAGTTGTCTATCCCCAGCAGGCGCGGGGCCGCAGCTTCTCTCCCCTGCTGGGCACTAGGCGGGCATACATAAATGCCCCGGCGGGCACTGCGTTGGAGACCACTAAATTACAGAGCAGCTGATGCTACAGCATGACCATTGAGAAATGCGCTGTGTGAATAGGGCCAAATTAAGGTTATGAGGAGCCTAAGGCTAATGAGAGGGAAGGGCCTAAGTATGAATGACATATTGCAAAAAAAATGATGAAGTCCTCAAACATTTCTCTACACACGTATTTACATATTATTTATTTATGTCAAATTAACAAGTTTATTCTACTCTCACGTCACTCAATTCTTCAGACAGATACTTCTGAGTAAGAGGTAGCACGGGGGATGCTACGCTGGCCTTCTCCTGGGCCTCCTTCCTCCTAGGTAGTGGAGTGCTCATCTGTATGGGGGTGAACGCTGCAACATTCCCCATCCTGCTCACCTCTTTCCACCTTCTCCCCTCAGCTCTCCACATGGCACAATGCAAAGCCAAGCCCTGCAGGTGTTTCTCCCAAGCTATGTACTCTATGCCCCACACCCTATCTCACTCGGACTGCACTCTGGGAGGCAGCCAGCTTTTGTTATGTAAAAGAAAACCACTCCGGTGTAAAATCCACTCAAGTAGAGGCAGTAGAAGTGGAAAAATTAGGTAACGTGCAGCAGCACTTTAACGTGGCTGTGTAGTCGCGGCACCGTGGATTTATATAATGGCAATATGATATTTTCTATCTTATTATCTGTCCTTTTCTTAATGATTCCCAACATTTTGTTCACTTTTTTGACTGGTGCTGCACATTGCGTGGATGATTTCAGAGAACTATTCACAATGACTCCAAGGTCTCTTTCTTGAGTGGTAACAGCTAAGTTAGACCCCATCATTTTATATGTGTAGTTGGGATTATGTTTTCCAATGTAAATTACTTTGCATTTATCAACATTAAATTTCATCTGTCATTTTGTGGCCCAGTCACCCAGTTTTGTGAGACCCTTTTATAGCTCTTTGCAGTCTGCCTGGGATTTAACTGTCTTGAGAAGTTTTGTATCATCTGCAAATTTTGCCACCTCAATATTTATAGATCATTTATGAATATGTTGAATAGGACTGGGCCCAGTACAGACCCCTGGGGGACACCACTGTTTACCTCTCTTCATTCTAAAAACTGATCATTTATTCCTACCCTTTGTTTCCTATCTTTTAACCAGTTACCGATCCATGAGAGGACCTTCCCTCTTATCCCATGACAGCTTACTTTGGTTAAGAGCATTTGGTGAGGGACCTTGTCAAAGGCTTTCTGAAAATCTAAGTACACTATATCCACTGAATCCCCATTGTCAACATGCTTGTTGACCCCCTCAAAGAATTCTAGTAGATTGGTGAGGCATGATTTCCCGTTACAAAAACCATGTTCACTCTTCCCCAACAAATTATGTTTATCTGTGCCTGATAATTTTGTTCTATAGTTTCAACCAATTTGCCCAGAACTGAAGTCAGGTTTACCCGTATATACTCGTTCATTAGCCCGTTCGTTTATAAGCTGACCCCCCAAGATGGTTAGGTAAAAATAGCAAAAACCATACGACCCTTTCATAAGCTGACCCTATATTTCAGGGGTTGGCAAACTTTGGATCCTGGCCATCAGGATAAGCCGCTGGCAGGTCGGGACGTTTTGTTTACTTGGGAACGGCGAACCGCGGCCACAGGGAGCTGAGGGGCACCATGCCTGCAGACGCTCCAGGTAAACAAAATGGCAATGTATTAGTATTCAATTCAATGATTCCATAGAGTTTAAAATCATCAAATTTTGGTGTAGACCCGTTTATAAGCCGATGCGTCAAATTTTTACCAAAAATATTCGGCTTATGAATGAGTATATAGGTACTGTGCTGGGATCACCTCTGGAGCCCTTTTTAAAAATTGGCGTCACATTAGCTATCCTCCAGTCATCCGGTACAGAAGCTGATTTAAATGATAGGTCACAAGCTACATTTGAGTTCCTTCAGAACTCTTGGGTGAATCCCATCTGGTCCTGGTGACTTATTGCTGTTTAATTTATCAGTTTGTTCCAAAACCTCCTCTAACGACACCTCAATCTGGGACAGTTCCTCAGATTTGTCACCTAATAAGAATGTCTCAGGTTTCGGAATTTCCCTCACATCCTCAGCCGTGAAGACTGATGCAAAGAATTCATTTAGTTTCTCTGCAATGAGCGTCCTTGAGTGCACACCGCCCCAGTGAGGCTGCAGTGAATGTCCTTGAGTGCTCCTTTAGCATCTCGATCGTCCAGTGGCCCCACTGGTTGTTTAGCAGCTTCCTGCTTCTGATGTACTTACAATTTTTTTTGCTAATAATCTTTGAGTCTTTGGCTAGCTGTTCTTCAAATTTTTGGGGGGCCTTCCTAATTGTATTTTTATACTTCATTTGCCAGAATCTATGCACCTTTCTATTTTCCTCACTAGGATTTAACTTCCACTTTTTAAAGGATGCCTTTTTGTCTCTCACTGCTTCTTTTACTTTGTTTTTTAGCCATGGTGGCACTTTTTGGTTCTCTTCTTATCCTTTTAATTTGGGGGATACATTTAAGTTGAGCCTCTATTATGGTGTCTTTAAAAAGTTTCCATGCAGGTTGCAGGGATTTCACTTTTGGTGCCGTACCTTTAAATTTCTGTTTAACTAACCCCCTCATTTTTGTGTAGTTCCCTTTTCTGAAATTAAATGCTACAGTGTTGGGCTGTGTGGTGTTTTCCCAGCCACAGGGATGTTAAATTTAATAACATTATGGTCACTATTACCAAGCAGTCCAGCTATATTCATCGCTTGGACCAGATCCTGTGCTCCACTTAGGCCTAAATCAAGATTGACCTCCTGAGGTCCCTTCCAACCCTGATATTCTATGATTCTATGATTTGCCTCTTCTCTGGTGGGTTCCAGGACCAGCTGCTCTAAGAAGCAGTCACTTAAGGTGCCAAGAAACTTTATTTCTGAATCCCGTCCTGAGGTGACGTGATAAGCTTTCACCACTAACTCGGGGAGCAAATGAGCAGAACATTGTGCTTAGAGGCATAGAATTACTGAATTGGAGACTGAAGCCAAGAGAGGGGATGATCGAACACAGCCCAGTGTTTGCTACAGGGTCTCTTGAAATCTCACTCTCCAAAATTAATTCCAAGAAGGTTGGCGCTGTCAAAAAAGCCTAAAAGAAACCATTCAAAGAGCTGGGGAATTTGGAGTTCAGATCACGAGACGTTTCCAAGAGCAATTGAAAAGAGAGCGAGAGCAAGCGAGAGGGATTTCTAAGTTAAGAGTATAGTCCCGCAAACATTGGAGAGTCTAGAAATTCACAGTGGGATCAAAATGCCAGTGGGGGAGCACCAGGCCCAGCAGAAAATCCTGCCCATCTCCTGGAACTCTAGCTTGGGCTGAGCTATGACTGTGACCTCATTGGGACTCCCATGGATCTGTGTCCCACCCCTGCACGTCGGTCCCCACACTGGGGTGAGCTGCAGTAGGACACCAGCTGAGCTGAAGGCAAAGGGTGAGTGCTGCATGGGATCCTTGCACCCTTCACTACACAATCTCTCAGTCACCTGGCCTGGCCAGCACACAAGAGATCACTTACTAACACACTTACACGGCACAATAAGCTCAGCGAGCACCAGGCCAGCTTCACCTGAGGCAGGAATAGCAACTAGGCTGAAACTCACCACTGTACCCAGACATGCACTGCAGTTAACATGCCATCTCAACGCCTCAAGCCACAACATTTCGGGGGAGGAATCCATTGACGCTGACAATTTATCTGAGTTCATCTGCTTCCTCAGATTCAACCGCCTCCTCCTCTCCGGCCTGCTGTGCAAAGCCCCCTGCACATCTGTGGTGCTATATTCAAATAGTAATAACCCCCGCTGTATATCCCACTCCCCCCCTCGCCTGGACAGCTATCCTGTGACCCCGGAATCCTCTGGCTCTTAACCAGCCACATGGGGCAGGTGGTCCAGGAACTGAACCCTCCCCCACCTGTCTAAGGATAGGTCTACACTGCAGTTAAAAACCCCAGGTGCCCCATGCCAGCTGACTCCGGCTCAGAGCACTCGGGCTAAGGGGCTGTTTAATTTTGGGGTAGATATCTGAGCTCAGGCCAGAGCCCAGGCTCTAGGGCCCTGCGAGGTGGGAGGCTCCCAACATCTACATCGCAACGGAACAGCCCCATGAGCCCGAATCAGCTGGCATGGGCCAGCCTAGGGTTGCCAACTTTCTGATTGCAAAAAAACGAACACCTTTGTCCCACCCCACCTATCCCACCCCTTCCCTGAGGCCCTGCTCCTGCCCTGCCCCTTCTCCGAGGCCCCCCTGCTCACTCCAGTCCCCCTCCCTCCGTTGCTCGCTCCCCCCACCTGCGCTCACTTGCTCATTTTCACCAGGGTGGGGCAGGGGGTTGGGGTGCAGGAGGGGGTTCCAGGCTGGGAGTGGGGCCAAGAGGTTCGGATTGTGGAGGGGGCTACGGGCTGGGGCGGGGTTGGGGTGCAGGAGGGGGTGAGGGCTCCAGCTGGGATTGCAAGCTCCAGGGTTGGGTCAGAAATGAGGGGTCCAGGGTGCAGGAGGGGGCTCCTGGCTGGGGCAGGGGGTTTTGATGTGTGGGGGGGGTGAGGGCTCCAGCTGGGGGTGTGGGCTCTGATGTGGGGCCAGGGATGNGTGTGGGCTCTGATGTGGGGCCAGGGATGAAGGGTTTGGGGTGCAGGAGAGGGTGTGGGGTGTGGGCTCTGGGAGGCAGTTTGGGTGCTGGAGGGGGCTCAGGGCTGGGGCGGGGGTTGGGGTGCAGGTTCCAGGAGGCAGTTCGAATGCAGGAGGGGGTTCGGGATGCGAGCTCCAGGCAACGCTGACCTCAGGCGGCTCCCGGAAGTGACCAGAATGTTCCTGTGGCAGCTAGGTGCAGGGATGGCTAGGAGCCTCCACACACTGCCCCCATCTGCAGGCATCGCTCCCACAGCACCCATTGGCCCTTGTTCCCAGCCAATGGGAGCTGCAGAGCCGGTGCTTGGGGCGGGGGCAGCGTGTGAAACCTCCGTGGCTGCCCCTGCACCTGTGCTAGCCGCTTTCAGGAGCTGCGTGGAGCCAGGGCAGGCAGGGAGCCTGCCTTAGGCCCGCTGCACTGCTGTCCGGACTTTTATCGGCCCAGTCAGCAGTGCTGACCGGAGCCACCAGGGTCCCTTTTCAACCATGTGTTCTGGTCGAAAACCGGACGCCCAGCAACCCTGGGCCAGCCACAAGTGTCTAATTGCAGTGTAGACATGTCCTAGGTCTCTGGGTGGCCTGCTTTGGAACTCCAGCTAAGCTCTGCCCACTCTTCCTGTGTCTAAGCCACCATCTCCTTGGGATGGACACGGGCCTTCCCTCCTGTTGTTGTTGTAGGTGTGTCAGTCCCAGGATATGAGAGAGGTAGGGAAGGTGAGGCCATATCTTTTATTGGCCCAACTTCTGTCTCTTCCACTAACAGACATTGGGAGATGAGTCACTTCTCACCTGATCTGGCAGAACTCCAGAGTCAAGAGTTCACTGCTTCCGGACCTGCCGAGATCAGTCCCAGGATGAGAGCCCAGCTCCCTGTCAGCACTTATCTGGGAGCTCCCACCCCTCTTTATCTGGTGGTTAATTACAGCTCCTGGTTATTGTTCTGGTCCCCTTCCAATTACCTACACATCATCAAAGGCGTGCTAAGCACCTTACAATCAAGGGACCTGATTCCGCTTGCCCTTCCGCAGCACTATCAATCCCACACCTTCAGGCATCATGAGTCAGGGACCCATAAATGCTGAGATTTTACAATACAGTAAATTTGCCTATTGCTCGCATGACATCACTGACAGGGTTAATGGCCCGGACTGCCAAGTAGAGTGACTCAGGCACTGTTTCTCAGTACAGAAGTTATTAGCGGCTCAGTGCTGGGGGTGTCAGGCTGGCCATGTGAGGTTATTTATTAGTGAAGTGCCTGAACACCTCCCAGCCATATGTTCACCACTTGCACCAGCCTGCCTCTGCCTGGGCATCAGAAACACTCCTGCAGCAACTCCACATTCAGCACTTCTCAGATTAACCACACGGCCTTCGTCCTGGACTGGCCCTTGAGCCCACTGCCCTGATCCCAGGCCAGTCCCTGACCCCACAACCCTCGTCCTGGACCAGTCCCTGCCCCACGCCATGTGAAAGATCGCTGAGGAGGTGGGGGCAGTGAACCAACTGCAATGCCATTAGAGATCCTCAAGCCCCTAGAGCCCTGTCCAGGCTTCCTGGCCCAGAAATGGTGAAGTGAATGAATGTGTAAGTGAATGTGCAGCAGAGACGGGCCTGCTCCCAAACCTTTGATCCAGGCACTCACAAACCCTGGATCCAGACACCTCCTGTAGCTTTGTGGCTTGAGCCTATCTCTAGGTCAGAGATAAGGCTGAGTGTGGCCTGAGGCCATGTTAATAGGAGAACTTAGGATTGCAAGGCAAAATGCCAGCCAAGAAGAAGGGTGTGTCTAGCAATGCTTGTTTTATTCGTCTCCTTGACGGCCATGTGACTGACAGCCAGAAGAAAAAGGATACTATGAATGAGGGGCTGAGTGAAGGAAAACCCATTGACCTTGTGCATGCTGATGAGTCACCCATGCCTGCATGATTGAGTTGTTCATCATCTCAGGACCTCCAAGGAGATGCCAGTGTTAATTGGGGCTGCTGATGACGGTCCTTTGCAGCCTCCCATTGCTGAACAGCCATAGATGCGGCGTGGCTTGGCAGGATCATGTATGTGCTGGAATGGAGGGCTGCTGGGACACTAGTAAGGGCAAAAGGATTCACCTAGAGTATGGAAAGAGAGTGAAATTCACCTCTGTACAGACGACCCAAGTCTATGGACCACCTAGGTTCCCCTTGTGCCCTCTGGGTGGTCCGTAGGCCTTTGGGGTGAATTTCACCCACTGGTGATTGACTGTAAAAACAAACAGCTGCTCACTGCCAATTCACCAATAGGAAGCAAGGGTTGAAACAGACTTCAGTAGTGCATTGTCGGTCCAGCTGTAGAACTGAGCTCTGCTCATTCTGTAATGGTCTGGTGAGAACATAACCTGCAAAAACAAAGAGTGTGAATCATTGTTTCTCTGATTCAGTTTTTACTCAGCTGATGGTCCCAGATAAGAGGGAGGAAGGCTCCCCACTTCCACTTTGTCTAGATTTGGGGCCTGATCCCAAGTCTACTGAAATAAATGGAAAGCCCTGCTCATCTATCTAATTTAATCTAATCTATCTATCTATCTCCCCCCCCCCCCACTACTGTAGTATCCGAGCCTCTCACAGTTACCCTCACAAAGGCCCAGTGAGGCAGGCCAGGGTGTTATCCCCATTGTACAGATGGAGACCTGAAGCCCAGGTAGGCAAAGTAACTTGTCCAGGGTCATACGGGAAAGCTGTAGTGCAGCAGGGTCTCCCAGGTCCTAAGCTGGTGCCCTAACCACTAGCCCACCCCTCTTGTCTGTGTTCAGTAATTCCCCCCTAGCCATCGGCGGCTTTCTACACCTGGTGGATCCCTGGGATGCACAAACAGGTCAGTCTCAAGTAGGAGCAGAGTGATTATTTGACCTCTATTTGGCACTGGTGCAACCACTGCTGGAATCCTGTGTCCAGTCCTGGTGCCCACAATTGCAGAAGGATGTTGATAAATTGGAGAAGGGTCAGGGAAGAGCCACGAGAATGACTGAAGGATTGGAAAACCTGCCTGATAGTGATAGACTCAAGGAGCTCGGTCTGTTTTGCTTAACAAAGAGAAGGTTCGGGGGTGACCTGATCCCAGTCTGTAAGTACCTACATGCAGACCAAATCTTTAATGATGGGCTCATCAATCTAGCAGAGGAAGGTCTGACATGATCCAGTTGCTGAAAGTTGAAGCCTGACAAATTCAGACTGGAAATAAGGTGCACGTTTTCAGCAGTGAGGGTAATTAGCCATTGGAACTGCTCACCAAGGTCATGGTGGAGTCTCCATTACTGGGAATTTTAAAATCAAGAGTGGATGTTTTTCTAAAAGATCTGCCCTCGGAGTTATTCTGCGGAAGGTCTCTGGCCTGTGCTACGCAGGAGGTCAGATTAGACCATCATAATGGTCCCTGTGACATTCTGTACCTTGGGGGAACACCCTGTGACCCCCCCCCCATATTCCTCCTTTGTATATTGTTGTGATCTTGCATATAAAGCATGCCTTGTAAGGTGTCAGAGGAAAGGTTATGATTGGCTGAAAGTCATTTCTCTATCCATATGTGTACCATTAATGCATATGGAGTTATGAGAATTGAGTTGTATGGTGGTCACTAAAACATGCTGTAAGTTGGGGGATCAGCCAGATATTAGCTCCCCAGAGGCAACAGCAAGGAAAGTAGCCAACACCTGGATAGGGTGTCAATCAACCCGTCACCAACCATTGTCCAGCAAGGGAGCTACTATGCAATGACTCACCTGCATGAGGCCACACCAGGGGAATTGCTCAACCTTGGCTGGAGACTCTGGACTTGTGTTTTCCAAGCACCTGGACTGCGGGTATAAAACAGACACAGGGGCCCCACGCTGGGCCTTTCTCCTGCCCCCATCTACGCTGCAAGCAACAAGGACACTCAGAAGACTCCATCTGAGGGGACTGGCCCAGATGTCAAGGGTGAAATCTGTGTTCTAGGAACTGCAATATCCAGTGGGGTGAGAAAAGCTGCTTAATCTAGAGCAGGGATCGGCAACCTTTCAGAAGCGGTGTGCCGAGTCTTCATTTATTCACTCTGATTTAAGGTTTCACGTGCCAGTGATACATTTTAATGTTTTTAGAAGGTCTCTTTCTATAAGTCTATAATATATAACTAAACTATTGTTGTATGTAAAGTAAATAAGGTTTTTAAAATGTTTAAGAAGCTTCATTTAAAATTAAATTAAAATGCAGAGCCCCCCGGACCTGTGGCCAGGACCCGGGCAGTGTGAGTGCCACTGCAAATCAGCTCGCGTGCCGCCTTCGGCCCGCGTGCCATGGGTTACCTACCCCTGATCTAGATGTTGCCCCGTCTAATAGGGTTGAGAGGTTAGACTGCGTGCTTATATTTTGTTTTATTTTGGTAAGTAACTCAGACTTTTTGCCTAACACTTAATATCACTTCAAATCTATCTTTTGTAGTCAATACATTTGTTTTACTGTTTATCTTTGCCAGTGAGTTTGTATGAAGTGTGGGGCAAATCTGCTCAGGTTTTGTGAAGGTTGGTGTATATCCACTTTCCAGTGATGAAGTGGTGAACCAGGTAATAAATTTGCACTTTCTTTTTAAATTTGTTACTTACCAGTAAGCTGCCTGACTCCTTTGTTTGTTTATTTTTGTGCTTCTAATCCCTTTTCAGGGGGTCTGTCCTTAGGCCTATCCGCTCAGCAACATAAAATGCAAAACAAAAAACAACCGATTGATCCAAATGCACAGCCAGGTGGTATCAAAGAAGCCGGCACAGGGGCCAGCCTGAGAGTATCCTTCAGGCCAAGCACTGCACCCTCCTAAGGGATCAGCTCCCAGTGGGGCAAGAGACGTGAGCCCGAGTTCAGTTAAGAACAGGCCATCTGAAATAAAAGGGGATGGTGCTGGACCCGAAAGGCACCGAGAGCAGGGCTGGGGGAGTTACGCTGGTAACGCTCCTCTGGGAGGGAATTCTTCTTCCAAGGAGTTTTCACCAAGGAAGACGTACTCCGAGCCCAGCCCCGCTCAGCCCGAGCTGATTTTAGGAAGTGGGACCCGTGGCAGGGGCACAGGTTGGGAGGGAATCCAGACTACAAAGGGCTTTGATAGAGGAGCAGGATGATCTGTTCCCAGTGGAGGAAAAGGCAGTGCAGTTTCACTGCTGATGGGGGTGCGGGCAGAGAGGACAGGCGGTGTGCATGCCATCCACAGGCCTGGATGGGTTGGGTAGACCTCCTGTCCTCCCTTCAGGGCTGCAGTGCTGAATGCAGAGCAGCTCCACCATCAGGGCTGGGGAGGATTCCCTGACCCCTGGCAGCAAGCAGTGCAGAGCCTATCTGTTGGTTAAGTACTTGCATGGCCCCTCACCATAGTATCTGTGCACCTCACAGTCTGTAACATGTTTATGGAAGCAGGGCAGGGCTCTTATCCCCATTGTACAGAGGGGAACCGAGGCACAGAGAGGCTGAGGGATTTGCCCAAGGTCACACTGGAAGTCTGTAGCAGAGCAGGGAATCAAATCCAGGCTAGTAGCATCCTAGCCACTGGGCCACCCTTCCCCTCCCACAGAGCCACCCTGTGTGCTGCTGCTCAGGACTGGGGCCTCCGGGAGTGACTGGGCGCTCGACACGCCAGGATGCATTTTAATACGATCATATCACAGCAATTACAGATTTTTTTTTTTGTTTCAGTGCTTAAGTAAAACATGGAATGTCAATGGCTGCCTTGTCCTGGGATAGCTAGGCTGAGCTCCAATGGCCATTCCAAGACCCGCCCCCTCCTCTCTTCCCTACAACACATTCCTCTGGGGCAGACATTTTCCACACAGGGTCTCAGGCCAGGGGTGACCGTTTTTGGAAAATCTGAGTAAAATTAGCTGAGCTATTTTTGAGGACTGCAGGAGTGAAAACAACACCCGCCCCCCAGCGGTGCTAGTCAGCCGCGTGGGGGCTATCAAACTCCTACCTGATTTAAGCTAGGAATGTCCAACTGGGCTTGTTATGTAGATTCTGTGGAGAAAACATAATCTGGTCATTCTAAATGAGAATCAGGCCACCTGCAGCCGGGTGCTGGTGCAAAAGCACCTAATTACCCCTGCTCAGCCAGCTCCAATCAAGAGAAATAGATTGGGGCTGGTGAAACAGACCTGATGCCTGGCCTGGGGATTGGCTCCACCTGCGGGCCTGACAAGCCAGCAGTTATAAGGGCTGGGAGCCAGAAGAAAATGTCCAGCCAGGGAAAGGTCAGGCTCCTAGCTGTGGGCTGACTCAGGAAAAGAGGGAACAAACTGTGCAAGCCTTGTCTATAGCTCAACACTGGTGGTGGGAGAACTGTGTGTGTAAATAAAGCCAGGGGGGCTGCACAACTGAAGGCCTCTGTGCACGTTATTGGGACAGCCAGCGGATGCAGGAAGAGGGGTGGGGCAGAGAACCGGTCACACCCCCACAACTTGAAAACTATCAGACTGATTCTCTACAAATCTGCTTTGGTTTTTAAGCCCCACTGAGCTGCACAAAATCGAAAGTTATGGACCCTGGACACTGCCAAAGGCATCCAGAGCTGAGACACCCTTATATTTATCTCAGGATGGCCTGGAGTGTGGAGCTGTTTTAACGTGAGGAGGTGGGATCAGGATGTTTTGTTTATATGAAATACATATTTCTCTCTGAAAATGATCTCCCAGCATCCTCTGGGCTTCTTCTTGTCAGCCAGGCCTGGAAGTGGAAAGACAGAAATATATATATAAAAAAAACTGTTCACATGAACTTTCCAACCAGGCTCCCACATCAAAGTAGGTTCGATAAATCCAGATAAAGACTAGACCCAGGTTTTGTCTCTTCGAAAATAGTTGCACTCACTTTTTAATCTGTCTAGTTAAATTGGTACAAACTCCTAATGTAGCTGCATTTAAACTGGGGTAAATCCATTTAGCCAGGCTTGGTAAATTACCAAATTACGCTAAATTGATTGAAATGAGGTTTAAACCGGTTTAAGAATGTCTGCCTTAGGGTTTACACCATTTTAACTAGATCAATTTAAAATCATCTTAACCTGGTGCAACTTTTCTAGTATAGATAAGTCCTCAGAGGGAGCATCCCCAAATGGAACTAAATCCATTCAGCACCAGCGGAGCCGTTGTCTCCTTATCCATATATGTAACGCTGAGCCTGAGAGGGAAATGGGGAACTGCAGGGTGGCATGAAGCTGTGCTGAATCTCCCAGGAGGAGAGGCTCTGGGGAGTGGCTTTCATTTGTCACTGAAACAGCTCCTCATGCATTATTGATTCAGTCTCTTGTTTAGTGAGCACAGTCCCTGAGAGAACAGATTTAAAATTTTATTAGAAAATATTTAAAAAATAAATGATACAGAGAATTTGAAGCGTCAGTTATTGGTCATCAGGGGTAACATACAGAGTATGTGGGGATGCTAGTATTCTGGTGTTGGGCAGCACATTGCATCTACAGTCTGCAATGTCCCCAATGGGGGGGGGGGTATACGGTGGGTGAGATCAGGATACAGTCAGCAAGCAGTGAGGGTACATCACTAGTACAAGAAGTACAGGCAGTCGTGGGTATATAATTAAGCGGGCCAGGTAATGGGGATGGTGACCCTCGCATGATGGAGTTCAGTTCGGTTCGGTGGGTTCAGGGCTCAGGGGATAAAGTCCAACAGGGGAGGTTTACAGGTCTCTTCCCCCTTGTGGGTGCACGAAGTCACGCCGGCTCACTCCCGGTATTGGCGGTGGCCGGTGCCCTTTCATCTTGCCCACCCCTCCATTGTAGCCCTTTGTTTCAGTCTCCTTCCCCCAAGCAGGGTTAGTGGAGCATCACCCTGACCAGCACGTAGCTCCTATGAGTCAGGTAGGAATTAGTCTCTTCACAAGAGGCTGTAACCTCAGATCTCCTTGTGACCTGTAATTTCCCTTTTGCAGAACCAAGCTCCTCCGTGTTAAAGAGGCTAAGCAATGACATTATCACTGGCAAAAAGCAATGCTGGCTGGACTGCCAGTGCAACCCCAGAGAGCTGGCATTTCCCAGCCAGCCAGCCCGCGGAATGCTGAGGATGGGGGCTCCCAGACCATGCTCAAACAATGGACACACAGGCTGGCAGCTGGCCAGAAGCCTGAGGGCTACATCTGAATTGCAGAGTAGATTGCATGTTTAAGGGGGAGGTGAGGCCCATGAAGATCACAGGTCTAAGCCTGCAGGCCAGCCTGGCTGCTCAAGACAGCATTGCAAGCTAGGACCCGTAGGCCATAGTTCAGCATTGAGGAGAATGGCTGCAGGCTGCATTCCGCTTCCTTGTGAGCTGCACTCTGGCCTCTTCAGCCTTTGGAGAACCAGGTACTCGTGCGCAAGGTGCAGGGTATGAATTCACCCAGGCAGCCTGTTTTCTTGCCGCTGTTTGGAGGCCTGTAGCCATGTAACTAAACGGAGGGGCTGGTCTCTGTGCACTGTGCCTTTAAACCGTACAAGCCTCTGTCTCTCAGCCTGGGGCAGTTGTGAGACAGCTGCTGTTGTTGTGTTTCAGTACGGGGGCAGAATGTTATGCGATCAGTCACTGTGTGCTCACCCTCTCGCTCTCTCTCATGGAGACTTGACATTTGTTCTTTCTTTCTTTGCACTGTTCCTTAATTTCAAATAAATAAAAGTCACCTGCACTGCTCTTATAAATGGGGACCACAACCACAGTCACATAAATCTGGGGCCCTGTTCACAAAAATCAACTATGTACTGGCTGCCTGACCGGCACTATCTCCAGCACACAGGCTCAATCCCCAACTGGTCCCTGGTGTCCTAGGCCACCTTGCCGCTCCCCTGATCCTGGAACAACTGGTGAACACCAAAATTGTCCCTGGGGTAACTTAGAGCAGCCCAGGACATAGGGTTGCCACCTTTCTATTTGCTGGTAACCGGACCCACAACGCCCTGTTCCTGCCCCGCCTCTTCCCCAAGGCCCCATCCCCACCCACCTCACCCCCCCAAGACCCCACCTCCGTTCCACTCTTCCCTCGAGGCCCCGCACCCTGCTGTGCCTCAAGCCCCACCCCCTTCTCTGCTTCCTCCTCCCAAGGCCTGACCCCCCACTGCTTGCTCCTGTCCCCACCTCCCTGCGGGCAGGAGGCTGCCCCAGTAGGGTTGTCAGGCGTCCGGTTTTCAACCAGAACGCTCGGTTGAAAAAGGACCCTGGCAGCTCTGGTTGGCACCGCTGACCAGGCTGTTAAAATCCGGTTGGCGGCGCAGCAGGGGCTGGGGCTAAGGCAGGCTCCCTGCCTGCCCTAGCTCCACGCAGCTCCTGGAAGCGGCTGCAGGTCCTTGTAGCCCCTAGGCCAATGGGTGGCCAGGGAGGCTCCACGCTCTGCCCCCGCCCCTAGTGCTGGCTCCACAGCTCCCATTGGCAGGGAACTGCAACCAATGGGAGCTGCGGGGGCAGCGCCTGCGGGCGCGAGGGCAGCACGCAGAGACTCCCTGGACGCCCATACACCTAGGGGCCACAGGGACCTGGTGGCCACTTCCCAGGAGCCACGGTAAGTGCTGCTGGGACCCCCCCACTCCCTCCCGCACCCAACCACCCTGCCCCAGTCCAGAGTCCCCTCCCACACCCAAACTCCCTCCCAGAGCCTGCACCCCCCCAACACCCCAACCCTCTGCCCCAGCCCAGAGCCCCCTCCTGCACCCCAAAGTCCTCATCCCACCCCCCCACTCCAGAGCCCGCACCTCTAACCAGAGCCCTCACCCCCCTCCCGTACCCTAACCCCAACCCCCTGCCCCAGCCCGGTGAAAGTGAGTGAGGGTGGGGGAGAGCAAGTGACAGAGGGAGGGGGATGGAGCAAGTGGGGGCAGGGCCTTGGAGAAGGGGCAGGGCAGGGCCTCAGGGAAGGGGCGAGGAAGGGTTTTGTTCCATTAGAAAGTTGACAACCTTATGCCCCGGCTGGGCAGGGGCTGGCACGGGTTAATGATCCGGCACCACCCCCTGCCCCACGGTAACTCAGCTTTTGGTTCGGGTGCCATTTAGGATTCCCAGGGGCCTGACAACCGGGCACCTGGCAACCCTAAATGGCACCCGGACACAGAAACCTAAAACCGGACTGTCTGGGTAAAACCCGGATGGGTGGCAGCCCTATCAGGACAGCTGAGATCTGGCCTCCTCCATCCTAGTGGTTGGCATATGCATGAGAACTGGCTGGGCTGGTTCTGTGCCACCCAGACAAGGGGAATACTCAGCTGCCCTTTTAAGGCAGCTTTCCCCTTGCCTTGCCCTGCCAGAGCTGGGGCTCAGGGTTACACTTAGATTGTCCGCTCTCTGGAGCAGGGACTGGCTTTTTGCTCTGAGTTTGTACAGCGCCTGGCACAATGGAGGCCTGGTCCAGGACTGGGGCTCTTAGATTCTACAGCAATACAAATAAATCGTAATAATAAAACTGACTGAGGCCTAGCTTCTCAAGGTATTTAGGCACATAACTCCCATGGAGGTTCTGGGCCTGAGTTCCTTGTCCTGGTCTCCTCTCAGCCTTCAATAGCTGCAGTCTTGGCCATTCCACCCCCTGCCCCCTTGGAGGCTTATCCTATTGCCACCATATTTGTAAAGTTAGGGGCCAACATTTTCAAGCTCCTGTGTCCATCTCCTAAATCCACCTCCAGGCACCTGAATAAAGCTTTGGAGGAGACCTTCACCTCCTGGGCTGTCAGCCTGGCTCCTTGCACGTGCACCAAATGCATCTGAAAACCAACACCTGATCTGCACGAGCCCAGGAGCTGACAGGAGTCTTGGTTCAGAGTCTGGCACTCTCGGTGCCCTTTTCCTGAGGAAGGCAGGAACAAGTGATAGCTGCAGGCTGCTCTACCTTTCTTTGGCCTCTCCATCCACTTCTCCTGGGTCTCTGGATTTCATTCATCACTTTCTCCTTTAATGAGCAAATGATTTCCCTTCCTCTCCCGCTTTCTATTTAATAATTTGCTCATTAAGGCTTCAGCTTTAATTGCTCTGGCAGAGGTCCAGTGTGTTTCCTATTTCTTTTCTTTAATTGCTTGAATTGGGGGAAACAGCAGGATGGTGACCCGGTGGGTCCCTGATCTAACAGCAAGAGGCACCAGGGAGCTCTCTGAGGTTCCAGTGTGGTAGGTTGATTTTAGCTTGGAAGGTTAAGGTACCACTAGCCAGTTGCTGGACTGATACCCCAGCAAAGACTGGCAGCTTTCTAGCAGCACAAATCCTGGTGGAAGCAACCGGAACCCGTACATTCCCCTTGCCTGGTGTGAAAGCCCTGCGCCTTGAGGTCAGGAGGTTTGGTGTTGTACGACCTGCCTTGTATGGTTTGTTTTCTCTGACCCTGCGCACTCACTAGCCTGAAGAACGGGTCCGTAGCCAGGCTGAGATCATGTGTCTCTGCAGCCAAGTGGGGAAAACATTCATGCACCAGACACAGAGCCAGTGAAGGCTAGAGAATGGGGATGCTGCTGTTTAGTTGTGTGTCTTAAGGCCTGAACCCACTGACTTCAATGAGCTCTGGAGAAGATCAGGCCCATAGTCCATAAGAGTCAGACCTCAGTGGTTCAGGAGACAAATTAGCAATCGGCATTAGCCACAGAGCCACAGTCGTGGGAATTCATTGGTTCATTTCCTATAACGCTAGAGCTTCATATTTAACCAGTCTGATGGGAAATCATATCGATCTCATTCGCACTGCAAAATGACTGACCGAGCATTATTATTTTATCAACTGCAATTGGTTAATAACATAGTAACAGCACCTGGATTGGTTAATAATTAAATCATCCAGTGTTTTAATATCATGTGCTGCAAAGAACCGCAGGGGACATTTTAAAGATTCACTTGTGGCTCGCAAGCCTCAGTCTGAGAATAACTGGTTCGGTGCTTAATTTGTAACGAAAGAGCTGCTGGAGCTCAAAATGGCATCCTCCACTCAGCACGACGTCACCTGCACCATACATGCAAGGTCACGCCTTGCATGCAAGCAGGGCCCTCTCCGGAGCGGCCGCCCCAAGCACCTGCTTGCCAGGCTGGTGCCTGGAGCCGGCCCTGCAGCAAGTGTAGAATTGCATGGGGGACTAAACGCCACTGGCAGAAGAGGTGCCAGGGCTCCGCCCCAGCATGAAAAAGGGAGCCAAGGCTGAGCCCTGGCAGACCCCGGCACACAGGAAGCTCTGCATAACACAGAGGTTCTTGAGTTGTGCTCCGTGGTTCACTGGTGGGCTGCAGAGCACATGCCATGCTCCCTGGAAATCTGGCTGGTCACGTGGCACTGGCTTCGAATTATCTCCAGCTCATAAATTACACTTAAAAAACAGTTCAAATGCACACATCCCTGATGTCACCTTCCCAGGTATGCGGTCACTGAAGTTAAACATGGGAATGGGATGCCATTGCAAATGGCACGGGGAGGGGGACTGCACCATTGCAAAGGAGAGCGGAGGTTGGGGCTGGGCAATGGGGAATGGGAGGAAAGATGGGGGCTGGGCAACGGTGAATGGGAGGAGAGATGGGGGCTGGGCAATGGGGAATGGGAGGAGAGATGGGGGCTGGGCAATGGGGAATGGGAGGAGAGATGGGGGCTGGGCCACGGGAGGGTAGGCGTCCTGAGACAACAGCATCAGTACTAAAATGTGGTTCACACTATACTGCAGTTAGAGACACCCACACGTATGCTCCTAAACCGTGGCAGTTACACACAAGAGCAATGAACTCATGTTACAGCAGGACTGAACTCGGCCGTCCTGTTCAAACTGAGTTCAGTTCTGGTTTATGCTCTGCATGTGCATCCCCACTACCCGGGCTCCGGGTAAGCTTTTTATTGATTTATCATTTCCCCACCTTCTTGGTACTTCCTGGTTCCCTGACAGAATCCCAGACTCAAGCAGAGTGCCCCAAGGGTCGGTCCTGGGGCCGGTTTTGTTCAATATCTTCATTAATAATCTGGAGGATGGCGTCGACTGCACCCTCAGCAAGTCTGCAGATGACACTAAACTGGGAGGAGTGGTAGATACGCTGGAGGGTAGGGATAGGATACAGAGGGATCTAGACAAATTAGAGGATTAGGCCAGAAGAAACCTGATGAGGTTCAACAAGGACAAGTGCAGAGTCCTGCACTTAGGATGGAAGAATCCCATTCACTGCTACAGACTAGGGACTGAGTGGCTAGGCAGCAGTTCTGCAGAAAAGGACCTGGGGTTACAGTGGAAGAGAAGCTGGATATAAGTCAACAGTGTGCTCTTGTTGCCAAGAAGGCTAATGGCATATTGGGCTGTATAAGTAGGGGCATTGTCAGCAGATCGAGGGACGTGATCATTCCCCTCTATTCGGCATTGGTGAGGCCTCATCTGGAGTACAATGTCTAGTTTTGGGCCCCACATTACAAGAAGGATGTGGAAAAATTGGAAAGAGTCCAGCGGAGGGCAACAAAAATGATTAGGGGGCTGGAGCACATGACTTATGAGGAGAGGCTGAGGGAACTGGGATTGTTTAGTCTGCAGAAGAGAAGAATGAGGGGGGATTTGATAGCTGCTTTCAACTACGTGAAAGGGGGTTCCAAAGAGGATGGATGTAGACTGTTCTCAGTGGTACCAGCAGGGACGGCTCTAGCTTTTTTGTCGCCCCAAGTATGGCAGGCAGGCCACCTTGCCTGCGGGAGGTCCCCGGTCTCACAGATTCAGCAGCATGCCTGCAGGAGGTCTGCCGGTCCCGCAGCTTCAGCGTACCCGCCTCCAAATTGCCGCCGAATCCGTGGGACTGGCGGACCTCCTGCAGGCATGCCGGCAAAGGCAGCCTGACTGCTGCCCTCACAGGGACCGGCAGGGTGCCCCCCGTGGCTTGCTGCCCCAGGCACGCGCTTGAAGCGCTGGTGCCTGGAGCCGCCACTGGGTATCAGATGACAGAACAAGGAGTAATGGTCTCAAGTTGCAGTGGGGGAGGTTTAGGTTGGATATTCGGAAAAACTTTTTCACTAGGAGGGTGGTGAAGCTCTGGAATGGGTTACCTAGGGAGGTGGTGGAATCTCCTTCCTTAGAGGTTTTTAAGGTCAGGCTTGACAAAGCCCTGGCTGGGATGATTTAGTTAGGGTTAGTCCTGCTTTGAGCAGGGGGTTGGACTAGATGACCTCCTGAGGTCCCTTCCAACCCTGATATTCTATGATTCTATGATCTCCACTGCAGGCTGGCAAGCACTGAGAAGTCTGAAAAGGATAAACAGTGCTGAGAAGGAAACCAATCACATTTCTCTTGAACCTCAGAAATTATCCCCCTTGAGTTAAGAGCCAAGATTAGATGGAGTTTCTAATCTCTCCATAATTGTTCACCCATCCCTATATAACCGGATTAAGATAAAAATCACATTTAACATTTCCACAGCCCTTTTCATCCAAGAACTTTTACAAACATTAAAACTCCCAAGGTACATTTTACCAATGCCGTGTTGCTGGTTCTCACAGTTTTATTGCAAGTCTCACAACAGTTGAAAGAACGAGGAGCACTTGCTGATACAGACTAACATGGCTACCCCTCTGAAACCTGTCACAACAGTTGATGATTCTCTTAAAGCCCCACCCTTCGAGTCCTGTCCTTACATGAGAATCTCACTTTAATTCGTTACAAGGGAATTTCTAGCCCTCTTGATTGTAGAGAAAAGCTTGAAAATGTGATCCTGAAAGGCTCCAAAACCAGAGGAAGATACGTTTTAAAAATAATTTTAAATCTTGTGATTTTTAAGCCAATCTCATGATTTGTGAGGTTTGATCTTTGGGTTGGCCAATGAGTAAACTGAGTCACAGAGGGGTTAATGACTTGGCTACATTCACACAGCGAGTAGTGGCAAAGTCAAGAAGAGAGCCTAGGAGTTCTGTCTCCTAGTCCCCTACTAAAACTGCTAGCCCGTACTCCCTCCCTGTATAGTCATATCAAGTCACATTAACCCATCGAAGGCCTCCTGAAAATCTGTGAAAACAGGGTCACGGTGTTACCCCAGTTCAGCTGCGATTCTCTGAAATCAATTTAGCATCTCCAGCGCGAAAAGGGAGTAACTGGGGGGAGGGGCAGGCCCACAGTATGCAATGGGAGAGGAAGGGACCTCAAATCAAGTGCATCACCCAGAACAGAGCAGCCAGTGCGCAGCCTGCAAGTACCCAGCCAGAATGCAACACAAGGACCTAGGCAGCTCCCTGGAATTACTAGTAGACTCCCGCCATGGAGAAGGAAGACTTAGGATGCTTTTTTTGAAACTATTTATTTAGAAAGTTTTCCCAAGTTTACAAATCCCTGCTATGTAACTATCAGAAAGAAAACAATCATTAACAGCAAGTAGCGTTTTTGTTTTGTTTTACCTGCCTACTGTAATTTTCACTCCACACATCTGAAGAAGTGGGTCATAGCCCACGAAAGCTTATGCTCTAATAAATTTGTTAGTCTTTACGGTGCCACAAGACTCCTCGTTTTTGTTTAAAGAGACACTATACAGGAAAATAGTCATCAGATCTCTCTTTAAGAGGGTGTTACCATATTACAGAGTGAGAATTACAGCACCTATTTTATTTGGAGTGATTTTATTGAATTAGGAGACATCTCTATATACACATATTTAACAGACCAGGTATGTCTATCAAATGTTACTCTTCAAAAAACTGGATGGGTGTTCTGGTTTTTCTGCTGGTGAATGTACTTTGTCTGAGTACTGAATAAAAGGTAAGCAAGTATCGAAGTAGTTATCTGTCCTCTGTCTATTTTCAGGTGTATGTAACTGGTGTGTCCATTTTTCCACAACTCCCATTTTTGGAACCATTTCTCAATGATCGGCTGTTTCTTTTCTCCGCAGCTCCCAGCAGAGCTTCAGTCTTCATTTCCTTTTATGTGAGCTCCCCCCCGGACGATTGCCAAAGGATTCTCTGGTAATAAATATCCACCCATTTGTGATATTTGGTTATGGATTGCAGTGTAACCAATACTCTCTAATGACTGGGCACAGAAGGAGCCTTTTAAAGCACCTATGAAATCAGTCCGCGCACCATCTCGGAGGGATTGTTTTCAGGGAGGAGTTTAGTTGCAGAAATGAGCTTTCCTTAGCAAGAAGTTCCCCCTAACAAAGGCCAGCTCTGGACCCCAAGCCTGGGGCAGCGGCAAGTCATTGTCTTCATTGTTCTCTCTCCAATTGTGGGTAAGACCTGTACTGGGGCTGTCATGCTGGGGCAGGTCAAGGGTGAGTCTTTCCAGCCTGGGGGAATTTTTTACTCTTCCCTGAGTCAGCAGAGGAATGTGTCTGGGTTTGATGTCTGGGGCCCTGTTCTAAACTTGCCTCTACAGAACTGCTTCTAATGGTTAACCATGACTGCAGATTGATAGCACTTGACTAATTACTGTTCAGGGCATTGTTTAGGCAATGGGCACTAATCTCTCTGTGTTTGATGCTATAGTGATGGGTGCTAAAGGAAACCCAAAGACAGACAGATATTCCAAATGGAGCACTGCCAAGCCTTCCAGCTGAAACCAGCGCAGCAGGGCTCATTCTTCTTATCTGGGGGAGGTGACTCCCAGTTGAGAGCTGCTCAGGGTGGCTTCCCTCAGGCTGGCCAAGAGGAGGCGATACCTGATCTGGAGGTATAATTCTCTGCTTGGGTGGACTTACACACAAGCTTTGGTCGAGCTAGCGTAGTAGCAGTGTAGCCATGGTGGCCTGGGTTGTGGGATAGGCAGGCCACCCGAGCATGTAGGGTCTCGTCCAGGCTCATACTTGGGGCAGCTACCCGTCCGACTGACCATGCCACCACAGCTAGGATGCTATTGTTAGCACACAAGCTCAGTCAAATCTAGCGCACCATGTCCGGCCAAGCTGGAAATCACACCTGCAGGTCCGGTGAAGACGTACCTGTAGTTTAGTCAAACTCAGCATAGCTTCTGCTCTCTGGGGCGAGGGGAGACTCATGCAGTGTCATCACAGCTGAGACCTGATCACCCCAGTGCAAGCCTCAGCCATGCTGACAGGCTCACAGAATGACTAGCTCCTAGGTGGCTGGTTGCCACTCTAGAGTCTGGCCAGACCAAGAGCTTTCTGATGAGTGTTCTGTGCTCTCAGGAATGGCTGCATCGACTCCTGTTCCATCCCGAAAGGCAGGGGAGAGATGTTACAATGAGAGGCCTCTGTGAGACCCTGATGGGAGCTAGCGAGAAAGCCCTGTCCCCACTGAGGCTCAGCAGAAAGCCGTTCTCCAATCTCAGCACAAACACCACCCCCACCCCAATGAGGTACTGACCATTTCGAGTGCTGTCCCTTTAAACACACCAACGGAGGAATTGCCAGACCCAGCCAGACCAGGCTCCTCTCGGCCAGTAGTGACCAAGACCAGCTGCTTTGGAGGAAGGTGCTCAGAGCCTGGAAGAGACATTTATGGAATAACCTGCCTGTGATTGGCTCCCATTTCTCTGGGAGAAACCTGCCCACCATTGGGGGCCTTCTGTGAAAGTCTCTCATATACCACTGGGACAATGGACCACGGGTCGTGGTGGATTCCTCATCACTCGCTATTTTTAACTGAAAAGGGGTGTCTTTCTCCCAGATCTGCTCTAGGGATTATCATGGGGCAGGCCAGAGACCTCTGGGCTGACTATCACAGTGGTCCCTTCTGGCCTTGGAATCTAGGAGCGTTAAATACAAATTCCTTTCTGAGCATCTTTTCCCAGACAAGGTTCACATTGTTTCTATGCACAGGGCAAGTCCCTGTCCCTGTCTGTGCTTGGCACAACTTCCTGCCCACTTGCCAAGCCCTAAATGAGTTCTTATGTCCACCCAGCTTTTTGTTTCTCATGAAGTCTGATGCCCAGCAGGAGAGCTGTCGAGCAGGAGGCGGGAGCATCAGTGCCGTTCAGCTGGGGCGGGCTGACATGACCGCACAGGAGTCAAAGCTAGCATTGTTACGTGGCTTCTAGGACGAAGATGCACTCAGAGGCAGGCCAGCAGCTCCGACACTTGACTGGGTAGCACTTGAGAGGCACGTTCAAGGAGTTGTAATGGGAAGAAGTGAGCAGCAGGCAGCCATGCAGCCCTGACATGAGCGATGTCTTCATGATGAATGATTGATAGGGGATGGAGACAATGCTGCCTGGCTGAGATTACCCTGGGGACCGGCCAGGAGAACCTTTAAGGTGGTTTTACCCAGATGCCTCCTGCACGCCAATCCTCCAAAGTGTAGCAAGCACGTTTAACTCCTAATCCAGCAGATTTAGGTTAATCCTTAGGGACTGATACATTTCCCATGGGTTCAGTTGGGCCGTAGGGCGCTCTGCAGGGGCGGTGGGTGGCTTCTGGTTGCTGGGAGAGAAGGTTGGGACACTTGGGAGGAGCCAGTCCTGACCCACCCATTCTCCCACCCTTCTAGGAATGTTTCCATCCCTACATCCAACTCTCCTGATGTGACCTTCTTTTCCCCAATGCTGTCTGTAGACACCTTCCTCAAACCAGCAAGTGGCAGGGAGACTGTGTCACCAGGGAGCTGGGTGTGGAGGTGGGGCTGGGAGCTGAGGAGGTGGACGGGCAGCGGGGGTCCCAGAAGGCCAGGAGAATTCTGGAGGAGTGGGGGGGAGGTGGACAAGAGGGATCAAGAGTGGGGAATGGAGCACTTTGGCTGTGGGGTGGGGTGGGGTGAAGAGGGTAGGGAATAGAGCTGTGCAAATCACAGATTTGTGGTTCACTGGCAATTCTGAAAAATTGGGGAAAATTGTTTAGGGCCAAACCAAAAATGAATGTTTTTGAAATTTTCAGCACATTGAAAAGTAAAAAAAAAAAATCATTTCCAGTCGAATGAAACATTTCAGTGTTGACCATTTTAAAACCTGATTGCGTTTTCAATCAAATTAAAGGGAATTTTGATATGAACAGCCATTCCCAACCAAAAAATCCATGTTTTATTCTGAAAATTTCTAAATGAAAGAGTTTGATTTTTTCTCAATTTGGGGTTTTGGGGTTGTTTTGTTGTTGTTGCTGTTGTTGTTTTGGTGAGGGGGGGGGAGTTGGCAGCCGAAACAATTCCGCAAAACCTATACAATTTGTGAAATATTTTGACATCATTGAATCTGTATTTTTCATTGAACAAAAAGTTTTGGCCAAAATATTTCACCCAGATCTATTCTGGAGCCAAATTAATAATAATCTTGTACCCCTCACTGGCCCCTTCCAACAGAGGGTCTCAAAGTGCATGAATGTAACCCCCAGCCCACACCAGAGCCTCTCTGGAGTGACATGGGTGGAGCAGAGTGGGGAGTCAGACCCCAGGGGAGTTAAAATAAATGTACAATTAAGAAGAATGTCCCCCGTTGTGCTGCTCTAGGTTCCTTATTCTCTTGGGTCAACCAAATAATTATGGATAGACAGAGACAGAGAGGGAGGAAGAAAGAGCTCTCCCACAAATGAAAGAGGTAATTATTGGCATTTATTCCACTGGATGGACTGACATGGGCTCCTGGTCTCATTCACGAAGGTTTGGGATGTTTCCAGTGACAAAGAGAATTTGTTTAGGAAAGATATCTCTGCGAGATGGGTATGTTTCATTGCCCTTATACTGCAACTGGGGGAAGTGAGGTATGGAGAGGAGAAGGGACTTACCCAGCCAGACTCCTACAGTGAGTTGGTGGCAGAGTAGGGAATGGAAAATCCCAGAGCTCCCACTCCCAGTCATGTGCTTTAACCACTAGCCCATGTTCCCTATCACTGATCTGTTTTCTTGGCTCCAGACCCTCAGAGAAGAGCACTCCAGCCAAGTGTGCTCATCCTTGGTTCGCAAAGGATTAACATGTGGTTTTATGCGGGACTCCTCACCGCTCTGTCATTAACGGATTATCCTGAGTGACTCATCCATGTGAGTGTCTCCAGGAACGCGGCCTGTCTCTCATGGGCCTTGTTGGGACAGGTCAGCCTCCCTGCAGTGGAATTCCTCCCCACAGCTCTGGGCCGTAGCCTTGCAGGGCCATTTCCATATAGAAACAAACTGGGAGATGGAGAATACGCGTTACATACATACAGCGCCGTTGCGTGCCCAAAATCTCCCTGTGCTTCCTCAGCTGTTGTTTCTGGGATGTGTTTGGGTGCAAGAGTTTCCTCCCCCTGCCTGGACTCCCCTTCCTCTTTGCCATGAAGCCAAGTCACGTGTTGGTAGCATCACAGTCTGTTGGCATGGAAGTGACTCTGACATCATACACTTGGCATTATGACCCCTTGCAGGATACCGCAGGGAAGCTGGGAAGGAGAGACGCTAAAGACTAAGGACCAGATTCTGATCTCAGTGTGCTGGTTTCAACACTGAGTAAATCTGCTGAAATCAGCGGAGTGAGTCCAGATTGATGCTGGAGTGGCAGAGATCAGAATCTGGCCCTTCTATTTTCAATATAATTAGTCAATGTGGCAAGAAAGACGATGTTTGCTTAGAGACCTCCCAGTAACTAGAGATCCTGACCCAGCATCTACTTGTGGCAGGTCAGGTCTGCTGTAGTGGCCCCTACCTTATGGCACTGACACCTGCCTTCCTATGCCTCTCAGGCCAGCCTTCTCTGAGTTTATAAAGCACATTTCCCCCCATAACCTGTGAATATTAACCTGACCCTGTTGGTGCTAAATGTATTATCTTCCCCTCTCTCCCACCTCCTTGGCCTCTTCCCGCATCGTTTTGTTTTGTTTGAATTTTGTTTATTTTTACTCCTTTCAATTTAACATATTCAAACAGCTTAGACATTACAGTGATGGGTGTTCTACAGGATAGATAGATAGATAGATAGATAGATAGATAGATAGATAGATAGATNGGTGTTCTACAGGATAGATAGATAGATAGATAGATAGATAGATAGATAGATAGATAGATAGATAGATAGAGGGGGTGTATGGGAATAGATAGATAGATAGATAGATAGATACTCTTCCCAGACTCTAGGTCCCTTGGCAATCGTTAAGGATACAGTCCAGAGCAATCCTTATAAAAAGCAATCGGAAAAGAGGAGCAGATCTCACCCAACCCAGCAACCAACCATCTGGAAAGAAAAGAGCAAAACGTCCCCACCCATCAGCGATCTAAAGACCCCTCTCAACACCTCGGTCCTCCCCAGATGATGGACTTTGCAGCCTGTCAAAAAATTCAGACAGGGCAGGGGAGAGAGTTCCAAAGCAGCAGGTGCCTCCTTCTTGCAGCCAAGAGAGAACTCAAATGAGGGTGGATTTCTGGGGCCTCCCTAAACTCCGGCCATGCTCTCTCCCTGCAGCTGGTCTGTATCCCCTACCTCCCAAAGGGAATCAGGTACCTGTTGCCTTCAGGCTTGAGCAGATCTTGCTAGAAAACCATTGCTGATGCTGCCCAAACCCCTCTCGATCAGTCTTTTGGAGACTGGGAGCCAGAACCTCTGCTGAGGTGTTAGCAAGAGCTGCAGCTCTGACCCAGTGCTGAGCATGGAGGAGCTGCGATAGCCAAGGACGAGCCATGCTCAGTGGCTGAGATTACAACCAGGTCCGACAGGTTAATTTGACAGGCCTGTAGGCTGGCAGCAGCTATTGGGCTTAAGGCTAGAACAGGATTTAACTCATGGGTTGCCAGGCCCTTGATCCTCCAATGAACTGCCTGCCCAGCTGTAAGCTGGGACAGGTGGGCTTGCACCTGCCTGCTCCCAGAATTTCAGTAGGTGTAAACTGGGCCGACCAGCAGAGAGGCCTCATGTGTCTGGTGGCCGGGTAAAGCAGTCGCCTCAGCGGGGTAAAGCTTTGAAATAACCTTGTGCTGCAGCCTCCCCACGCCCCACTCTTTATCCGACCTTTGCCGGACCCGCAGCTGAGGTGAATCAGCTGAGCTCCCCTGAAATCCCTCTGTCCTGATTTACACCAGCAGGGGGTCTGGCCCGTCTGGTCAGACGAAGTTCTGTGGGGCAGGGAACTGTCGTTTCACACGTCTGTTAAGCACCAAGCCTAGTTAAGGCCCTATAGAAATAATAAATCACCATTAAAATTATACTAATTAGACTAATTTCCAGAGCATTCCTGGGCAATGATGGAACATGTTTGTGTCTCAGAATTTCCCATTAGCCAATCAGAGATTGCATTAGAATCGTAAAATCATAGACTATCAGGGTTGGAAGGGACCTCAGAAGGTCATCTAGTCCAACCCCCTGCTCAAAGCAGGACCAATTCCCAACTAAATCATCCCAGCCAGGGCTTTGTCCAGCATATCTACCTCTCCCCTCAGTTTAGTGTCATCTGCGAACTTGCTGAGGGTGCAATTAATCCCATCATCCAGATAATTAATGAAGATGTTGAACAAAACCGGCTTCAGGACCGACCCCTGGGGCACTCCACTTGATACCGGCTGCAAACTAGACATGGAGCCATTGATCACTAGCCGTTGAGCCCGACGATCTAGCCAGCTTTCTATCCACCTTACAGTCCATTCATCCAGCCCATACTGCTTTAACTTGCTGGCAAGAATACTGTGGGAGACCGTATCAAAAGCTTTGCTAAAGTCAAGGAATAACACATCCACTGCTTTCCCCTCATCCACAGAGCCAGTTATCTCATCATAGATGGCTATTAGGTTGGTCAGGCACGACTTGCCCTTGGTGAATCCATGCTGACTGTTCCTGATCACCTTCCTCTCCTCCAAGTGCAGATCATCTTCTCTTGCACTTTCCGGAAATGTTCCTCTCCGTGCGTTATTCCCAGTGTGAGCAGTAGGCTCACTGCATGTTTCTAAGGCTGCTGGGTCACTGGCATGTGTTGGTGCCAGTTTCTGAGGGGAGGTGTCTTAGGCTGAGCCCCATAAAGGTATTAGGCACCTGCCATTGATTTCAGTGGATGCGAGGTGACTAAAAACCTTTGAGGGTCTGGGCCTCAATCACTAGACCATGCCAGGAATGACCCTTAGGAAATGGGTGGTGGTGTGGCGCAGTCGTGGCCCAGCCATGGCATCAGCAGCAGTGCCAATGGAGTTGGCTTTGCGAACAGGGGCTGCTAACAGGGAGTTTCGCAAGGGAGTTCTCCAGGTGAAGGAGGAGCAATACAGCACCCTTTTGGGCTGACAGGGGGCTGCAGACAGGAGTTTGACAGAGGGAGGCTTACGATGGTTAGGAAGACCCGCAACACCTGTGCCAGCACTGCTACTGTCTCCTTCACCTGTGCCTGTAGCCAGACAGAGTGCCTGAGCATGGATGCCTCTACCCAGATCCTGGTGTGGTTTTGCAGAGGCTGTAACTTGCAATTTCCACTTACTGATATCCAGGCTGGGGGGACCATCCAATGTGAGAGGTGCCTGCTGGTGGAATCTCTCAGGCAGCAGGTGGGAGAGCTACAGGAGGAGGTGGCTAGGTTGAGGAGCATCCGTATCCATGAGCAATTCCTCGACAGTGTCCAAGTGGAGACAGCTGAGGTAGCTGTCCCAGTACACAGGACTGCTGATACACCACTGGTGGAGGAGGAGATGGCTCAGGGTGGACACTGGCAGCTGGTTACTTCTGGCAGCAGGCAGTGCTCCACCCTTGCTCCGAACCCTCCTGCCGTGGTTATAGGTAACCGTTATGCTCTTCTTGACACAGGAAAGAAGGAATCACTCCCTACGGTAAAGGAGGAGAAGCCTCGTACCCCTAAGGCTGGAGAGTCTGCTGCCACCACTGCGAATAGGAAACGTAGGGTAGTGGTGGTCGGAGACTCTCTGCTGAGGGGGACGGAGGCGCCCATCTGTCGCCCTGACATCTCATCTCGGGAGGTATGCTGCCTGCCGGGGGCCCGTATCCGAGACGTTACGGAGGCATTGTCGAGGATTATCCGGCCCTCTGACTACTACCCCATGCTACTCATCCATGTGGGCACAAATGATACTGCGCGGTGTGACACTGAGCGGATCAAGAGTGACTACAGGGCTCTGGGAGTACGGGTGAAGGAGTTTGGAGCGCAGGTGGTATTCTCTTCAATTCTTCCTGTCAAAGGTAGGGGCCCGGGCAGAGACAGATGCATCATGGAGGTGAATGCCTGGCTGCGAAGATGGTGTCGCCAGGAGGGCTTTGGCTTCCTAGACCACGGGATACTATTCGAGGAAGGACTGCTAGGCAGAGATGGCGTTCACCTTTCGAGGAGAGGAAAGACCCTGTTCGGACACAGACTGGCTAACCTAGTGAGGAGGGCTTTAAACTAGGTTCGACGGGGACAGGTGAGCAAAGCCCACAGGTAAGTGGGGAACATGGAGACAGGGGAGATGGGTCGGAAACGAGAGGGAGTGTGGGCTATATTGGCAGAGAGAAAGGAGAGTCAGGACAAAACTGGGAGGAAAGATCAAACCAGTATCTTAGATGCCTATATACAAATGCGAGAAGTATGGGGAATAAGCAGGAAGAACTGGAAGTGCTAATAAATAAATACAACTATGACATTGTTGGCATCACTGAAACTTGGTGGGATAATACACATGATTGGAATGTTGGTGTGGATGGGTACAGCTTGCTCAGGAAGGATAGACAGGGGAAAAAGGGAGGAGGTGTTGCCTTGTATATTAAAAATGTACACACTTGGACTGAGGTAGAGATGGACATAGGAGACGGAAGTGTTGAGAGTCTCTGGGTTAGGCTTAAAGGGGCAAAAAACAAGGGAGATGTCATGCTAGGAGTCTACTACAGGCCACCTAACCAGGTGGAAGAGGTGGATGAGGCTTTTTTCAAGCAACTAACAAAATCATCCAAAGCCCAAGATTTGGTGGTGATGGGGGACTTCAACTATCCGGATATATGTTGGGAAAATAACACAGCGGGGCACAGACTATCCAACAAATTCTTGGACTGCATTGCAGACAACTTTTTATTTCAGAAGGTTGAAAAAGCTACTAGGGGGGAAGCTGTTCTAGACTTGATTTTAACAAATAGGGAGGAACTCGTTGAGAATGTGAAAGTAGAAGGCAGCCTGGGTGAAAGTGATCATGAAATCATAGAATTTGCAATTCTAAGGAAGGGTAGAAGGGAGAACAGCAAAATAGAGACAATGGATTTCAGGAAGGCAGATTTTGGGAAGCTCAGAGAGCTGATGGGTAAGGTCCCATGGGAATCAAGACTAAGGGGAAAAACAACTGAGGAGAGTTGGCAGTTTTTCAAAGGGACACTGTTAAGGGCCCAAAAGCAAGCTATTCCGCTGGTTAGGAAAGATAGAAAATGTGGCAAAAGACCACCTTGGCTTAACCACGAGATCTTGCACGATCTAAAAAATAAAAAGGAGTCATATAAAAAATGGAAACTAGGACAGATTACAAAGGATGAATATAGGCAAACAACACAGGAATGCAGGGGCAAGATTAGAAAGGCAAAGGCACAAAATGAGCTCAAACTAGCTACGGGAATAAAAGGAAACAAGAAGACTTTTTATCAATACATTAGAAGCAAGAGGAAGACCAAAGACAGGGTAGGCCCACTGCTTAGTGAAGAGGGAGAAACAGTAACAGGAAACTTGGAAATGGCAGAGATGCTTAATGACTTCTTTGTTTCAGTCTTCACCGAGAAGTCTGAAGGAATGCCTAACATAGTGAATGCTAATGGGAAGGGGGTAGGTTTAGCGGATAA